>NC_052072.1:63129024-63379719 GCF_015852505.1 Tachyglossus aculeatus
AGGGGGAGACTGCGAGAGCGAGACAGACGGCGGTGTCGAAGCGAGCGGAGAGACAGGCCGCGGGTAGGCCGGTTCGGGGCGTCGCGCTCACCCCCTGTTCCAATCACTTCCCCCTCCCCCCCACCACCCGATCCCCCCAAGGCGGGGCCGCCTTCCAAAAGCACAAAACGAGAAAATGGCCTGGGCGGGTGGCGGAGGAAAGAACGGAGGGAGAGGTTCGAGGGCGGTGACGCTCAGCCGGGTCCCCGTGCCTCGCACCGGACCTGCCCCGGCAACGCCTTTCGTCCTTGCCGCTGACCCCTACCCGGCAGAGGCCCCCTCCCGAGAAGAGAGGGGGGGGAAACTGCGAGAGCAAGACAGACGGCGGTGTCGAAGCGAGCGGAGAGACAGGCCGCGGGTAGGCCGGTTCGGGGCGTCGCGAGCACAACCCTCTCCCCCCTCGACGGCCGCCCGATCCCCAACGGTGCAGCCGATCGAGCCCGGGGCGGATCCCCCGGCGGGCGTAGGGGAGGAAGCGCGGAGAGGTCGAGGGACTACGGTGACGCTAGGCCGGTCTCCGTGCCTCGCACCGGGCCTGCCCCGGCAACGCCTTTCGTCCTTGCCGCTGACCCCTACCCGGCAGAGGCCCCCTCCCGAGAGAGGGGGGAAACTGCGAGAGCAAGACAGACGGCGGTGTCGAAGCGAGCGGTGAGACAGGCCGCGGGTAGGCCGGTTCGGGGCTTCGCGAGCACCCCCTCTTCCCCACCGCCCCCCAATCCCCCCACACCCCAGCGGGCGACGAGCCGGGGCGGATAGGAGAGCAACTGAGGAGGAGGAGGAGGTCGAGGGGCCGTGACGGCTAGGCCGGTCCCCGGTGCCTTGCACCGGACCTGCCCCGGCAACGCCTTTCGTCCTGCCGCTGACCCCTACCCGACAGGCCGCCCCCTTCCCGAAGGAGAGTGGGGGGGGGGACTTCGAGAGCAGGACAAACGGCGGTGTCGCAGCGAGCGGTGGGACGGGTCGCGGGTAGGCCGGTTAGGGCTTCGCGGGCACCCCCTCTTCCCCCACCCCCCACCCCCATTGTCCCCTGGAGAACGGCAACAGGCTTGGGCGAAGGATCGCCGGGAGCGGGGGAGGCGAAGGAGGACGGGGAGGAGACCACACACACAGAAAGTCGCCAGAGTCATATAGAGCCAACGGGTCGAGGAGCACCGGCTACCGACAACACCCGCCGCGGGTGGCGGTAGGGGGAGGCACGGACCGAATGAGGGCACCACCGAGCACGCGCCCGGTGGCCGCCCCGCACCAACAGACACCCAAGCGCTGAGTGGAAAAGGCAACAACACACACAACAACCCCCGTGCAACTTGCGACCGGCTTTTCTTTCCTCTCTCTCAAGTTTCCGACTTGAGAGCTACCGGGTTGGGTTCGGGATTCCCAAGCTAGAGAAGAGCGTGAGCATCTCAACGAGGAGCGGGCGGCCGTGAGGGGCCAGAGGCGGGTGGTCCAGAACGGGCTCCGGGTGGAGCCGGGTTGGGTGGTGGAGGGGGGAAGGCGGCGGCGGCATCATCCCGGCGTGACTGCATAACCCCCCGTCAACGGAGGGGGGCGCGGGTGGGCAGAGAGGGGGGGTCGCGACTCAAAAGGCTCCTCTCTCCCAGGGGTGGCTGTCGGCCCCTTTCGTTTTCTCTCTCTTTGTCACGCACGCCACACACACACACGGCTCGGTTTGCCCAAAGGATAGAACACACGGGAAGAACGCGTCGTCGTCGTCGTCCCCCTCCACCCTTGACTGCAAAGGAAGCGATCGGTTGCCAACGAGCCCCGGGACCGGCGGGGATTGGAGGAAGAGGTCACGGCCTCTCCTTCTCAGATTATAACGTGGTTTCGTTCGTGTTTTTTTTTTAGCCCTCACGCGCGCGCGCCGCTCGGCTCGTCCTTATCGGGCCCCTGGCGGCAGAGGTCCACCGGCCAGGGAAGAGACCGGAGAGCGACGGCCGCGCCAACGAGATAACGCAGACCCAAGCACACGAGGGAGAGAGAGCACCCCTTCAACTGCGATTCCGCTCTCTCCCGAGCTCCCCGCCCCAACACTCAAGGCCCCCGGATCAGGATGGGGGGGGTTGGGGAACGTAAGGGGAGCAGACACCTTCGAAGGTTCCCCGGGCGGGACTTCCGACACCCAATCGATCAGGAGGAGGAAGGAAGGAAGGAAGGCGGCCGAGCACGTCCAGGACGGAGAGCGTAGCTCCGGCGCCACCGACGGGGAGAGTGGATACGGGCACACACGGGTGAGGCGTGAGAGGGAGAGAGAGTGCCACGGGTTGGCAGCAACGGACAGGCGAACGGGAGAGGAGGCGGACTCCCAGGGGAACGGGCCAAAGCGGCGAGCGAGCCTTCCCTTCTCTGGAGCAACGTTTCCTTGGACTGGCTTTGGATCGTCAGTGAGGTCTTTGTGTCTCTTTTTCGACTTGGTTGCTCTTTAGAGATTTTTTCTCTTTCCCCGACTCCCGTCTTCTCGGCCGTGTCACGTTTTCCCAGCTCACGAGCGCGAGACATCCATCCACAACAGCCCCTGGCCCCCAGGGCATACCAACCAAACACCGGGCCGAGCGAGCGATCGAGCGAGCGACAGACAAGAGGAGGCACGGCGGCACAGACACACACACACACCCCCCCCCAACTTCCGTCACGCGACGAAGGTGCGCAGGGGTGTGCCGAGCGAGCCCGAGAGCGCGAAGCGGGAGGAGAGCAGCGGTGGGGTGGCGAGCCCGAGCGAGACCAAGACCGAGAGCACCCCCGACACGGTCGGACTCCAGCGGGGGTAGGACCCGCCCCAGAACAGCCCGGTTCGCTCACCCACACACAAACCACTTGACGCGCCAGAGACTAAGTCCACAAAAAAACGTGTCGCCGAAAATCTCCGCACACATTTCTGACACTTGGTGGGAAATAAATCCGACCGCCGGGACAGCGGGACCCACGACCAGACGAGCACCGGGCCCGTGGAACGCCACCCCGGCGTCTGGGTCCCGCTGGGATCCCATAAAGCACGGGAGAACCGGAGAGGCGGCGGTGAGGAAGGTCCACCGGACCGCCCGCCAAGCCGCGAGCCGGGCACAGCCGCCCCCGCCCCCGCCGCCACCACCACCACCACCACGGCCGCCGCCGCCGCCGCCGCCGGGGCTGCGAGGGACTCGCGCGGAGGTGCACACGCGGCGGGCTGGGCTGGGCCGGGGCGACCCGGGCCGGCGAGATACCCAGGGAGGGGAGCACCAGCCCCTCCGCGGAGACTCAAGGGGCCGGGGCCCGTAGCCCTCGGCCTCAGCGGGGTGGTCCCAGCCGCCTCCCCTCCGGTCGCTCCTGTGAGCCCCTCTGGGCGGAAGGGACCGTCTCCGTCTGTTGGCCAACTTGTACTTCCCCAGCGCCAAGTACAGTGCCCTGCCCACAGTAAGCGCTCAATAGAGACGATTGAACGAATGAATGTTCTGCCTTCACGACCTGCCCCGCTCCGGGGCCGGGGCCAGCCGCCTGGCCCACGGTGGGGGTGGGCGGAGACGGGCGACGACCCGCTCCCCCACTCCCCGGAGCGGCTCTCACAGCACGGAGGTCCAGCCCGGCGGGGGACTTCGGCCAGCTCCCCCCGAGGTCTGCGACCACCTCCCCGGCCCGGGGTGTGCACTCACCCGCGGAGACCCCCACCGCGGGGGTCGCCGGAATCTCAGGCCGGGCTCCAGTTCCACGGCCTCGGCCACCGCCCTCACTGAGGACCGCTTCAGACCGGTTCCCCTTCTTTGGTCCACCCCGGTTCGGGGCCTGCTGTTTCTGGGCTGCCACCGCCAGGCGGCGCCGGCGAGGCGGGGGAGGACGGCCCTCGGCGTCCGGGGCCGAGTTCCAGGAGATTCCGGGCCGGGGCCCCCTGGCGCCACCGCGGCGCCAACGGCTTCCCCCATAGATCTGCAGGTACCTTTCTGGCCGAGGGTGGGAAATAATCCCCGGTCATCCGGCAGCGGGAGCAATCTGACTCTCAGGCCGGGGCCGTGGAACTCTACCCCGGCCTCGGGCCGCGGATCGGACCTCTTCGCGGTTCCACTTCCAACCGGGTCGTCACGACGGATGGACCGGCCGGTCCCCTGCGCGGGGAAGTCGCGGCAGGCCCCCGCCGGACCCCCACCCGACGCCCTCCCGGTGGAGCCGCCGCGGCCCCGGGGCCACCGGGTGGAGCGAGAGGGCCTGGGGTGGGCGGATGGGCAGCCGTACCCTCCACCGCGAGTCAAGGGGCCGCGGCCGGTGGACCTCGCCCCGGCGGGGAGGTCGTCCCGGACTCTCCCCCCACCGGTTCGCGGTCCTGCAGTTACCACGAACTGCCCCGCTCTGGGGCCGGGGCCAGCCGCCGGGCCCGCGGTGTAGGGACGGGAGACGACTCGCTTCCCTGCTCCCCAGAGCGGCTCTCATAGCACAGGGGTCCAGCCCGGTGGGGGACTTCGGCCAGCTCCCCGAGGTCTGCGACCTCCTCCCAGGTCCGGGGTGTGCACTCACCCCCGGTGACCCCCACCGAGGGGGCCGCCGGAACCTCAGGACGGGCTCCTGCCCCTCCGCCTCGGCAACCGCGGGCAATGAGGACCGCTACGGGCGGTTCCCCTTCTTTTTCCACCCCGGTTTTGGTCTGTTGTTTCCGGGTAGCCACGGCCAGGCGGTGCCCGCGAGGCGGGGGCGGATGGCACTCGGTGTCCGGGGCCGAGTTCTAGGCGATTCCAGGCCAGGGACCGCTGGTGCAAACGCGGCTCCCACGGCTTCCGCCATAGATCTGCCGGTACCTTTCTGGCCGAGGGTGGGAAATAATCCCCGGTCGTCCAGCAGCGGGAGCAATCTGACTCTCAGGCCGGGGCCGTGGAACTCTGCCCCGGCCGCGAGCGGCGGATCGGACCCCTTCGCGGTTCCACTTCCAACCGAGTCGACATTACGGATGAACCGGCCGGTCCCCGGCTCGAGGAGGTCGCGGCCGGCCCCTGGGTGGGGGCAAGGGGGACGGGGGGGACGAACCGCTCCCCGGATGGGTTCTCAGCACGGTGGTCCACCCCGGCAGGGGACTTCGGCCAGCTCCCCGAGGTCTGCCACCACCTCCCCGGCCCGGGGTGTGTGCACACACCCCCGGCGACCCCCACCGCGGTGGCCGCTGGAATCTCAGGCCGGGCTCCTGCACCTCCGCCTCGGCCACCTCCTGCAAGGAGGACCGCTACAGGGCGGTTCCCCCTTCTTTGTCCACCGGTCTGTTGTTTCCGGGCTGCCACAGACAGGGGGTGCTGAAGAGGCGGGGGCGGACTTAAATCCTTTTGTTTTAAGAGGAAATCAAAAAGCCAATGCATCATATGACTATTAATATACATGGTGTCCCGGGAAAGGAGGTGGTTAGTTTAAAGGATGGACAGAGGGAATTGCCGGCCCGAAAAATTTTTCGTGTTTTTGGGGATTTTTTTGAATGGCCCATCCTCCTTCCTTCCAGCATTGGGGGTGGACACATGCTTAGCCGGGGAACCCAACCGATCTGTTCCATTTTCCAGAGTGATTTCCTTGAAAATAGATGGAGATCAAAGTACCTCTGAACATCGAGAATATTAATATCCTTTATCCTCCCATGAGGAAATCTAAATAACCAGACAAAAATCAATCTGGGTACCGCTGGGGACCGAAAACCACTTTGGGCCCCAACACAGTGATTTAAGGTTAACCTGTAATCCTGTGGCCCCCACTCGAACTTTCGGGCATGTGTGGGCATCGACAATACCCTCGACCGATGGTCACTATTCCCCTTGTTGCCCAAAGCACTCATTAGGTTATCTACGGGCACCAGATATCTGTAGCCACCTAAAAATCGGTTTTGCGATCGTCAGCACAAATCAACAGATTTGTTCTGCCATGAGCACCAACAAAGCGCTCACTCTTGCAGGCTTCACTTGGGGAGAGTGATTTTCGTTTTAAAAATAGGAAGGTTGTGGGGTTTTGGATTCAAAGCCTTTTTCAGTTATTCCTTTATTATGAGGAGGACTAGATAGAGAAAAAGGGAAAGGAAGCACCAGGAATAAAAAGTCTGTATGCTACTCACTTGCAGGGGTTTTGTGGAGGAACAGCCATGTCCCCAAAGCTCTGGGTCAGTGACTAATCTAAATAAAAAGACAAAAATAATTAGAGAAGCAGCGTGGCTCAGTTTAAAAAGCGCGGGCTTTGGAGTCAGAGGTCATGGGTTCAAAACCCCCCTCCACCAATTACAGGCTGTGTGACTTTGGACACGTCACTTCACTTCTCTGTGCCTCGGTTCCCTCATCGGTAAAGTGGGGATTAAGGCTGTGAGCCCCGCGTTGGACAACCAGATTACCGAGTAACCTCTGCCGCGCTCACAACATTGCCATTCTGACCTCTTGGACCAAACTCGAGACGGCCCCCTCCGCACAGAGAAACTACACCTATAGACATCTGCCCACGACCCGACTCAGGATCAACAACACAAACTCCGACAGAGCCAAAGCCCCTACCCCCAGAGAGCAGTGGAATAGTCAAAATAAGACTCCTACCCTCACTCACCATGACCCGGGAATACAGACAGGAGGGCAGGCACTGGGAAGGTACAGAAACGGCAACAACCGGGAGAAAGCCCAACCTCCGGGGGCCTTATATAGAGTAGGGAAGGGGCGGGACTCAACCGCCTGGCAATCCCTTCATTGGGAGCTGCTGAGTAGTAGGCCGCCATTGGAGGAGACTGTGAACTTGAGCGGCTCATCCTTTGCAGAACAAACACCGTAACTGTTTGGCATAGGGCGTGGGATGTGGAGGGGGGTTCCTCGGCAGGGGTGGCATGAAAAACCCAGTGGGGAAGGAATGAAAAGGAATCTCGGGTACTCCAAGGGACCCAGGGGATGGGAGAGCTAGGGTACAGCCTAGCTGATTATTTAAAAAGAAGGAAAAAGAAACCGAACTAAAAGTTTCCCGATCCAACATTCTGTCCCCATGAGGCGGGAATTAAATCCAATTTCTTTCGGTTTGGACAGTGAGGAACCAATGAGACTGGAACTGGGACCCTGCCGATTTTCAACTGTCTTCCCCAAGAGGAGGAACCTGGATAGAGTGCCCTAAATTTCACAGGGAAATAAAATTGAAATAAAACCACGATGGCCCCCAAAAGAATCGAGGGGTTTAAAACATGCCTTTGAAACCTCAGAACCACAAAAGGAACCGAAATGAAAAAGTAATTGGCGTTTTGATTTCCTCTTAAATTTTTTTTTTAATTTGAGGAAATCAAAAAGCCAATGTATCATCTGACTATTAATATCCGTGGTTTCCCGGGAAGGGAGGTGGTTCCTTTAGAGAATGGAAAAAGGGAATTGCCGGCCCGAAAAATTTTTCGTGTTTTGGGGATTTTTTTGAATGGCCCATCCTCCTTCCTTCCAGGATTGGGGTGGGCACATGGCTAGCCGGGCAACCCAACTGAGTCTGTTCCATTTTCCAGAGGGATCTCCATCGATTTTCAAGGAAATCAAAGTACCTCTGGACATCCAGAATATTGATATCCTTTATCCTCCCATCAGGAAATCGAAATTACCAGCCCAAAATCAATTTGGGTACCGCTGGGGACCCGAAAACCAGTTTAGGCCCACACACAGTGATTTAAGGTTAACCTGTGACCCTGAGGCCCCCAGTCGCAATTCCGGGCATGTATGGGCATCAACAATACACTCGACCGACGGCCACTCCTCCCCTTGGTGCCCAAAGTACTCATTAGGTTATCTACGGGCACCAGATATCTGTAGCCACCTAAAAATCGGTTTTGTGATTGTGGGCAAAAATCAATAGATTTGTTCTGCCATGAGCACCAACAAAGCGCTTGCTCTTGCAGGCTTCACTTGGGGAGAGTGATTTTCGTTTTGAAAATAGGGAGGTTGTGGGCTTTTGGATTAAAAGCCTTTTGCAGTTGTTCCTTTTTTATGAGGAGGACTAGATAGAGAAAAAGGGAAAGGAAGCTCCAGGAAAAATAGTCTGTAAGCTACTCACTTGCAGGGGTTTTGTGGAGGAACAGCCACGTCTCCCAAGGCTCTGGGTCAGTGATTAATCTGAATAGAAAGACAAAAATTAGAGAAACAGCTTGCCTCAGTGTAAAGAGCGCGGGCTTTGGAGTCAAAGGTCATGCGTTCAAATCCCGACTCCACCAATTACAGGCTGTGTGACTTTGGACACGTCACTTCAGTTCTCTGTGCCTCGGTTTCTTCATCGGTAAAGTGGGGATTAAGGCTGTGAGCCCCGCGTTGGACAACCCGATTACCTTGTAACCTCTGCTGTGCTCAGAACCGTGCTTTGCACAAAATAAGTCCTTAATAAATAATACTATAGTAGATGGAATTATTATTCCAATGGAACTCGTGCAGCCATACCGTAACCGGGGCAGGTGGGTCATTCTGACCTCTCGGCCCAAACTCGAGACGGACCCCTCCGCACAGAGAAACTTCACCTACAGGGATCTGCCCACGACCCGACTCAGGATCAACAACACAAACTCCAACAGAGCCAAAGCCCCTACCCCCAGAGAGCAGTGAAAAAGTCAAAATAAGGCCCCTACCTTCACTCACCATGACCCGGGAATACAGAGAGGAGGGCAGGCACTGGGAAGGTACTGAAACGGCAGCAACCGGGAGAAGGCCCAACCTCTGGGGGCCTTATGTAGAGTAGGGAAGGGGCGGGACTCAACCGCCTGGCAATCCCTTCAATGGGAGCAGCTGAGCAGTGGGCCACCATTAGAGGCGACTGTGAACTCGAGCGGCTCATCCTTTGCAGAACAAACACCTTACCTGCCGGGCAGAGTGCGTGGGATATTGAGGGGGCTTCCTCGGCGGGGGTGGGGGGCATGAAAAACCCAGTGGGGAAGGACCGAAAAGGAATCTCGGGTACTCCAAGGGACCCAGGGGATGGGAGAGCTAGGGTACGGCCTAGCTGATTATTTAAAAAGAAGGAAAAAGAAACCGAACTAAAAGTTTCCCGATCCAACATTCTGTCCCCATGAGGCGGGAATTAAATCAAATTTCTTTCGGTTTGGACAGTGAGGACCCAACGAGACTGGAACTGGGACCCTGCCGATTTTCAACTGTCCACCCCAAGAGGTGGACCCCGGGAAGAGTGCCCTAAATCCCACAGGGAAATAAAATTGAAAAAAAAACCACGATGGCCCCCAGAAGAATCGAGGGGTTTATAAAACATGCCTTGGAAACCTCAGAACCACAAAAAGAACCGAAATGAAAAAGTAATTGGCGTTTTGATTTCCTCTTAAAATTATTTAATTTAAGAGGAAATCAGAAAGCCAATGCATCATTTGACTATTAATATCCATGGTGTCCCGGGAAGGGAGGTGGTTCCTTTAGAGGATTGTCAAAGGGAATTGCCGGCCCGAAAAATTTTTCGTGTTTTGGGGATTTTTTTGAATGGCCCATTCCTTCCAGCACTGGGGTGGACACAGGGCTAGCCGGGCAACCCAACCGAGTCCGTTCCATTTTCCAGAGTGATCTCCATCGATTTTCAAGGAAATCAAAGTACCTCTGGATATCTAGAATATTGATATCCTTTATCCTCCCATCAAGAAATCCAAATTACCAGCCAAAAATTTATTTGGGCACCGCTGGGTACCCAAAACCGGTTTAGGACACCACACTGTGATTTAAGGTTAACCCATGATCCTGTGGCCCCCAATCGTACTTTCGGGCAAGTGTGAGCATCGACAATACCCTCGACCGACGGCCACTCCCCCCCTTGGTGCCCAAAGCACTCATTAGGTTATCTACGGGCACCAGATAACCGTACCCACCTAAAAATCGGTTTTGAGATCGTGGGCACAAATCAACAGAGTTGTTCTGCCATGAGCACCAACAAAGCGTTTGCTCTTGCAGGCTTCACTTGGGGAGAGTGATTTTCGTTTTAAAAATAGGGAGGTTGTGGGATTTTGGTTTAAAAGCCTTCTACAGTTGTTCCTTTTTTTATGACGAGGAGCAAAGGGAGTAAGTCAGGGTGACGTGGAAGGGAATTGTAGATGAGAAAAAGTGGGGCTTAGTCTGAGAAGGCCTCTAAGAGGAGATACTTTGAAGATGGGGAGAGTCATTTTCTGGCGGGTTTGAGAAGGGAGGGAGTTCCAGGCCTTGGGCCAGTGTTCGGCGGCGAGACAGGCTAAATCTAGGCATCCTGAGAAGGTTAGCATCACAGGAGTGAAGAGTGCGGGCTGGGTTGTAGAAGGAGAGAGGTGAGATGGGTTAAGAGGGGGCAAGGTGATGGAGTGCTTTAAAGCTCATGGTGAGGAGCTTTTGCTCAATAAGGAGGTGGATAGGTAACCACTGGAGATATTTGAGGAGGGGGGTGACATACCCTGACCGTTTCTATAGAAAGATAATATGGGCAGTGGAGTGAAGTATGGATTGGAGTGGGGGAATAGATGGAGGATGTGAGGTAGGAAAGGAGGCTGATGAAGGTGGGATAGAGTGAGTGATTGTACTAACTTGGTAGCAGTTTGGATGGAGAGGAAAGGGTGGATTGTAGCGATGTTAAGAGGAGACCGACAGGATTTGGTGACGGATTGGATATGTGGATTGAGTAAGAGAGAGGGGTCAGGGATAATGTGATTCTGGGCTTGTGAAGGAAGGGTGGTGGTGCCGTCTACAGTGATGGGAAAGTCCAGGAGAGGACAAGGTTTGGGTGGGAAGATAAGGAGCTCTGATTTAGACAAGTTACATTTGAGGTGATGGGAGGACATTCGATGTAGTGATATCTTGAAGACAGGGGCAGATGCGAGCCTGGAGAGAGGGAGAGAGATCAGGGGGAAGATGCAGATTTGGTATCATCTGCATAGAGACGGTAGTTGAAGTCATGGAAGTGAATGAGTTCTCCAGGGGAACGAGTGTAGATGGAGAATAGAAGGGGACCCAGAACTGAACCCTGATGGACCCCCACGGTAAGTGGGTGGGAGGGAGAGGAGGAGCTCGTGAAAGACTGAGAATGAACGGCCAGAGGGATAAGAGGAGAACCAGGAGAGAAGTTGCAGTGGTCTCACTGATCGGCAGGCAAACTGAGCACAAGGTCCCTGGCAGGGTGGGGTGTAGGACCAGGTCTGTTTGCCCCAGGCAGAGCTGGATCCCAAGCTGAATTTCTTCTAGGAAAGAAATTGAGAATAGAGAAGCAGCATGGCCTAGTGGATAGAGCCCGGGCCTGGAAATTAGAAGGACCTGGATTCTAATCCCAGCCCGGTCACCTGTCTGCTGTGTGACATTGGTTAAGTCACTTCATTTCATTTTAAGCGACCTTCCTTAAAGTGCCCCCCATACCCCCCTTCTCTGTCCGGTCCTAACTGCCTCTGCCCCCACCCTCCCCCGGGAAAAAGGACCTTGTTATCACCAAGTTACATTAACGACAACCTCATTCGTACCTACTCAGCCCTCCCATGCTAGTTGGCTCCCCAGGTATCTCTGCTCCCTGATCCCCTTAACAGGTCCACCCTACTCCAGCACATAATAGTTTGTATCTGCTCTCTGTGACATCATTATCTTCCAATTTTATTATTGCCATAGCATGTTAATCATTTAACTACCCCCTGTGATGCCATTGCCTATTTATATCATTTCTACTGTTTTATCGCTTCTGCATCTCAATTGTTAACCTCCCGCTGTACTGTCACTCGCCCTGCTGAACTTTCAATTCCCTGGCTCCCAACTGCCATTCCCATTCCTCACCTTCCCCTTCCCCTCTCCCACCCAGCTTTTTCCCTCCCTCTCCCCCACCAAGACCACTCCCCCTCACCTCCTACCAAGGATCCCTCCGTACCACGGCCAGTCCTTCACTCCTCCCTCCCAGCCCCCTTCCTCCCCTTCTCCCCGCCCCCACCCCATCCCAGTTCTCCTTTCCCATCGCCACTCCTCTTCCCACTCTCCCCGTCTAGGCCCCCGCCAACTCATCCCAATCCAAACCCTCCCCACCCCTCGCACCCTTCCCCTTCCCTCCCCTCCCTCGACAGCTACTGCCAAGTGTGACCTCTGGAACCCCCGCTCCGTTTTAAGTAAGATCCCTTTCATCCTGGACCTATTCCTTTCCAGCTCTCTACTCCTCCTCGCCCTAACTGAAACATGGTTGTCTCCGGACGACACGGTCAATTCTGCTGCTCTCTCCAGTGGAGGCCTTTTCTTCTCCCACTCCCCCAGACTCACCGGAAAAGGAGGAGGTGTCGGTTTCCTTCTCGCCCCCAGTGTCGCTTTTGCACTATCCCTCCTCCCCCTCCCCTTCCCTTTCCTTCCCTTCCTTTGAAGCCCACATTATTCGCCTCTACCACCCCCTCCAGATTGTAGCCGTCATCTACCGCCCCCCCCCGGCCCCACCTCCAACTTCTTTAACGATTTTGATCCCTTCCTCACCATCCTTCTCTCCTTTTCCATGCCCACTCTGATCCTTGGAGACTTCAACATCCACATGGATATCCCTGATGACTCCTCTGCCGCCCGCCTTCTATCTCTCCTTGACGCTGCCAACCTCTTGCTCCACCCCACCTCACCGACTCACCAACTTGGTCATACCCTAGACCTCATCATCTCCTATCGCTGCACTGTGTCCACCCTCACTAAGTCTGAAATCCTTCTCTCTGATCATAATATTCTCACCTGCCTCCTCACTCACAATCCTTTCCCTTGTAAATCCATATTACTCCCTCACAGAGATCTCCACTCTCTTGACCCCGTCCATCTTTCTGAGCGCCTCACACACCACCTCGCCTCCCTCTCCTCTCTACCCAGTCTTGATGATCAGATTACTGCTCTCAACTGTACCCTTTCTACTCAGCTAGACTCACTCGCTCCCCTTTCCCTACGCCGCTCTCGTACCACTAACCCACTACCACTAACAGCTCTCGATCCCTGCCACTGTCCGCCTCCTTAGCTCTTATGCTCGAGCTACCGAACGCTGCTGGAGAAAGTCTAAACACCATGCCAACCTCGTTCACTTCAGATTTATCCTTTCCTGCCGTAACTCAGCCCCCTCCTCTGTCAGACAAAACTATTTCTCCTCCCTTATTGACACCCATGCCCATCATCCCCGTCAGCTCTTCTGTACATTCAACTCCCTTCTCAGGCCCCCGGTTCCTTCTCCTCCTCCTTCCCTCACCCCCAACGATCTGGCCTCCTACTTCATTAACGAAATTAAGTCCATCAGGTCCGACCTCTCCAAAGTCACTCCCTCCCCCTTCTCCAACCCCCCGGCTCTCAACACTCTCTGCTACTCTCCCATCCTTCCCAGCAGTATCCTCAGAGGAGCTCTCCAAGGTTCTCAAGGTTCTCAAGGTTCTCAAGTGCTACTCCGGCCACCTGGGCTTCTGACCCCATTCCCTCTCATCTCATTAAATCTCTCACTCCATCCCTTCTCCCCTCCTTAATTTCCATCTTCAACCACTCACTCTCCACTGGTTCCTTCCCCTCTGCCTTCAAACATGCCCATGTCTCTCCCATCCTAAAAAAAACCCTCTCTTGACCCCACCTCACCTTCTAGTTATCGTCCCATATCCCTCCTACCATTCCTTTCCAAACTCCTTGAACAAGTTGTCTACACGAGCTGCCTCAAATTCCTCAACTCCAACTCTCTCCTCGACCCCCCTCGAGTCTGGCTTCCGTCCCATGCATTCCACGGAAACCGCCCTCTCAAAGGTCACCAATGACCTCCTGCTTGCCAAATCCAATGGCTCATACTCTATCCTAATCCTCCTCGACCTCCCAGCTGCCTTCGACACTGTGGACCACCCCCTTTTCCTCAACACGCTATCCAAACTTGGCTTCACAGACTCCGTCCTCTCCTGGTTCTCCTCTTATCTCTCCGGTCGTTCATTCTCAGTCTCTTTTACAGGCTCCTCCTCCCCCTCCCATCCCCTTACTGTGGAGGTTCACCAAGGTTCACTTTTTGGTCCCCTTCTGTTCTCGATCTACACTCCCTCCTTGGTGACCTCATTCGCTCCCACGGCTTCAACTATCATCTCTACGCTGATGACACCCAGATCTACTTCTCTGCCGCTGCTCTCTCCCCCTCCATCCAGGCTCGCATCTTCTCCTGCCTTCAGGACATCTCCATCAGGATGTCTGCCCGCCACCTAAAACTCAACATGTCCAAGACTGAACTCCTTGTCTTCCCTCCCAAACCCTGCCCTCTCCCTGACTTTCCCATCTCTGTTGACGGCACTACCATCCTTCCCGTCTCACAATCCCGCAAACCTGGTGTCATCCTGGACTCGGCTCTCTCATTCACCCCTCACATCCAAGCCGTCACCAAAACCTGCAGGTCTCAGCTCCGCAACATTGCCAAGATCCGCCCTTTCCTCTACATCCAAATCTCTACCCTGCTCGTTCAAGCTCTCATCCTATCCCGTCTGGACTACTGCATCAGCCGTCTCTCTGATCTCCCATCCTTGTGTCTCTCCCCACTTCAATCCATACTTCATGCTGCTGCCCGGATTGTCTTTGTTCAGATACGCTCTGGGCATGTTACTCCCCTCCTCAAAAATCTCTAGTGGCTACCAATCAATCTGCGCATCAGGCAGAAACTCCTCACCCTCGGCTTCAAGGCTCTCCATCACCTCGCCCCCTCCTACCTCACCTCCCTTCTCTCCTTCTATAGCCCAGCCCGCACCCTCCGCTCCTCTGCCACTACTCTCCTCACCGTGCCTCGTTGTCGCCTGTCCCGCCGTCGACCCCCGGCCCACGTCATCCCCCTCTGCCCATCCGCCAAGCTAGCTCGCTTCCTCCCTTCAAGGCCCTACTGAGAGCTCACCTCCTCCAGGAGGCCCTCCCAGACTGAGCCCCCTCCTTCCTCTCCCCCTCGTCTTCCTCTCCATCCTCCCCGTCTTACCTCCTTTCCTTCCCCACAGCACCTGTATATATGTATATATGTTTGTACATATTTATTACCCTATTTATTTTACTTGTACATATCTATTCTGTTTATTTTATTTTGTTAATATGTTTGTTTTTGTTCTCTGTCTCCCCCTTCTAGATTGTGAGCCCGCTGTTGGGTAGGGACTGTCTCTGTATGTTGCCAACTTGTACTTCCCAAGTACAGTGCAGCTTAGTACAGTGCTCTGCACACAGTAAGCGCTCAATTAATACGATTGATTGATTGACTGATTTCTCTGGGCCTCACTTCATTCATCGACAAAATGGGTATTACGGCTTTAAGCCCCTGCTGAGATAGGGACTGTGACCCAGTTGATTAGCTTGTATCCACCCCAGTACAGTACCTGGCACAGAGTAAATGATTAACAAATGCCTTAAGGAAAAAAAAAAGGTGCTTAACAAATATCATTTATTCATTCAGTCGTATTTATTGAGCGCTTAATGTGGGCAGAGCACAGTAATTGGGAAGTACAAGTTGGCGACATATAAAGATAGTCCCTACCCAACAATGGGCAAGAGCTAAATCCAGTGCTCTGCACATAGTAAGGGCTCAATAAATATTGATTGATTGATTGATCGGCACATAGTAAGCACTTAACAAATACTGTAAGAAAAAAGAGATGTGCTTAAGGAATACCAACTGCTTAGCCTAGTGCTCTGCACATAGTAAACACTCAATATATAACAATGATTGATTGATTGGAACAAAGTAAGCACTTAAAAAAAAATAAAAAAGAAAGTCGGTTTTTTTGCCACCCTGGCTCCTCTCCAGGGAAAGATGAAGTTTTGGGTGCAGCCCACTGACAACGGGAAAATGGGCAAATCATTGAAGTTGGCACAGACTAATGGCCAGAGCCTTGGCCTGATAGTCAGATAATCTGACAGTAAGCTTTTTGAGGGCAGCGATCATGTTTCCCAACTCTACCATACTCTATATTACAGTATACCAAGCAGCATGTTTCAGTGGAAAGAGCACGGGCTTTGGAGTCAGAGGTCATGGGTTCGAATCCCAACTCCGCCACATGTCTGCTGGGTGACCTTGGGAAAGTCACTTAACTTCTCTGAGCCTCAGTTACCTCATCTGTAAAATAGGGATTAAGACTGTGAGCCCTACGTGGGACAACATGATCACCTTGTATCCCCCCAGCGTTTAGAAGAGTGCTCTGCACATAGTAAGGCGCTTAACAAATGCTAACATTATTATTATATTCTGCCGAGCACTATATTAAGCGCTCTGCACAGGTATGCTCTCAACAAATACCACTGATTGATTTTCTCAGCCTTGCCACAGGCTTGATGTATGACCTTGAGCCAGACACTTAACCTTTCTGGGCCTCAATTTCCTCATCTGGAAAAGTGGCATTAAAAATGATACGTATTAAAAATAATGTCCATGATATTTTTAAGAGCTTACTATGATCCAAGTACTGCACTGAGTACTGGGTAGATGCAATGTGATCAGATCAGAATCAAACCCTGTCCCAAATGGGGCTCATAAGTTAAGGTGGAGGGAGAACAGTTATGTAATCCCCATTTTAGAGATTGGAAACTGAGGCACAAGGTAGTTAGGTGTCTTGCCACAGTCTTACAACAGGCAAATGTCTGAACTGGGATTATAACCCAGGTCTTCTGACCCCCAGGCTTTTGTCAGCCTACTTCTCAGGACTTCTGTGTGTTGCCTAGTGGGCTGGGAGTCAGCAGAACCTGGGTTCGAAGTGGTTAAAGGGCTATCCTGAAGGTCAGGATGGGGTTTTGGGTTTCACAAGACCTAAATGGGTCATTGGGGCCCACCAAGGGTAAAAGGTCACTGGGGCCTCCAAAGGGTCAGGTGGGTTTTTGTGTCCCTCTAGGAAGGGGAGGTGAGCAGGATCGTCCCAGTTTGCAAAGGAAAGGAGACAGAGCATGGCTTGCCCTGGGCTTTGGTGAGTAGGGGGCTTTGGCTACTTCACCTTCCCCCTCCCTCTTTTAGAGGGGTCTGGGATTGGGTTTGCTGGAATTGTTGATGCCTATTGTATTGGTGATGAGGATGACAATGACAATAATGATGATGTGGGGTTATCAGGGTTGAGCATGTGGGTGGAGAGGAGGTTGGAGGAGGTGTTGATTACACCGTTTCAGAAATGATTTAAATGTTCCTTTTGTTGAACTGTGTGGGGATGAAGATTGTGGGGGTAAGGGAGAGGTGCTTGAAGTTGATGGGTTGTGGCGCTGTTAATGCCATGTATACATTGTGCACTGCCTGGGTGTGGGGCAGTAGGGAAACTGGGGAGGAGTTGGGGTGGTGATGATTGTTTTGGGAGTTCTGATGGTGTTTCCAGGATATTGCTGCTGGTCTGGGGTGGGGTCTGAGGAGGAAGGGGGGACTAGAGGCTGAAAGCTGCCCTTGCTTTTTGAGGCCGGGGGTGGAGAGCATATGCAAGAGGAGAGGGCATGGAGGAAGACTTTGGGATCAGGTGAGATGGGGGAAGGCCGGGCCTGGGTTGGGGGTGACTGCTGGACCTGAGGACTGAGGATCCTGGGAGGCTGGGATAGATGACCCCTTACGCACGGGGGTATGTAGTGTGGCTTAGTGGAATGAGCCCGGGCTTTGGAGTCATAGGTTATGGGCTCAAATCCCGGCTCCGCCAATTTTCAGTTGTGTGACTTTGGGCAAATCACTTCACTTCCCTGGGCCTCAGTTACCTCACATGTAAAATGGGGTTGAAGACTGTGAGCCCCACATGGGACAGACTGATCACCTTGTAACCTCCCCAGCGCTTAGAACAGTGCATTGCAATGAGTAAGCGCTTAATAAATGCGATTATATAAAAAAACATGACGTGCATGCTTAGTGTCTGTCCGTGTCTGTGGGTCTGTCCATTCTGTGCCTCCCCTGTTCCCACTAGATTGAGGGCCAGCACGGTGTTCTCTCCATCCCCCCTAGACCTCACCGTGGAGATCGGTGCCCAGTTTGTACTGGTCATGGTGGGCGAGGGGCCGCTCCTGCTGTAGCTGCAGTGCTCATCCCCCTGCTCCTACCCGTGTAGGGCTGAGGGCAAGAATCCGGTGTGTGTGGGCAGAGAGTGTGTCTCTTCTTCAGTGGGCTGCCCCCTGCTCGATCTCTCTTCTTAAACCTTCCTCTTCCTGATAGCTATAAGGAATTATACTAATCAATGATATTTATCGAGCGCTTGTTGAGTACAGAGCACTGTCGCATATCACATGGTCAACTCCTTAAAAGCAGTGATGATGTGTCTTGTCTGTGTTCAATCGCTCCCAGTGCCTAGCAGGCAAAAATGCCCTTAATATGAGATGTGATCACTAGGGGTCTCTGCCCAGTAAATGACAGACAGTAGGTCGGTCATTAATTAATTAATTCATTCATTCATTCAATCATTTATTGAGCATTTATTGTATGACTAAGCTCTTGGAAAGTACAATTCAACAGAAAATATTCATTCAATCATATTTATTGAGTGCTTATTGTGTGCAGAGCACTGTACTAAGCGCTTGGGAAGTACAAACTGACAACATATAGAAACGGCGCCTACCCAACAATGGGCTCACAGTCCAGAAGGGGGAGACGGACAACAAAACAAAACACGTAGACAGATGTCAAAATCGTCATAATAAATAGAATTTCACGATACTCCAATAACCTTGCTCCAGCTGACTGTCTTTAAACACGTCTTTGGGATTTTGTCAGCTGTAGGGAACTAACACAATGTAAACGTAGATTCTTTCCTTCCAGAAAGATGAAATTTATTCAATGGGCTCACAGTTTAGAAGGGGGGAGGCAGACATCAAAATAAGTAATCAGGCATCAATAACATCAATAGAAATTAATAGAATTAATGATATATACACATCATCAATAACATAAATGGAATTATAAATATGTACATATATAAACACAAGTGCTGTGGGGTGGGGGGGGTAGAGCAGAGGGAGCGAGTGGGGGCAATGGGGAGGGGAGGAAGAGCAGAGGAAAAGGGGGTACTCAGTCTGGGAAGGCCTCCTGGAGCTTTCAGTAGGGCTTTGAAGGGAGAAGTGTGGTAGTTTGACGGATTTGAGGAGGAAGGTCTTTCCAGACTAGAGGGAGGATGTGGGCCAGGGGTTGACAGCCGGACAGGCGAGACTGAGACACAGTGAGGAGGTTAGCAGCCTAAGAGTGGAGTGTGCGGGCTGGGCTATAGAAGGCGAGAAGGGAGGTGAGGTGGGGGGACAAGGTGATGGAGAGCTTTGAAGCCAATAGTAAGAAGTTTTGCTTGATATGGAGGTTGATAGGCAACCACTGGAGAATTTTGAGGAAGGGAGTGACATGCCCAGAATGTTTCCATAGAAAGATAATCAGGGCAGCAGAATGAAGTATAGACTGGAGTGGGGAGAGACCGGAGGTTAGGACATCCACAGGGCCTGTCCAACCCAGTGAGGCCACTCAGTGGCCTGTCTAATACTGTGAGCCCCTCGAGGGCAAGGTCATCTTGAGAGTAGGACTGTCTGATGTTTTGAGCCCCTGCCCTGGAGACAGGGCCACAGGGACTTTGTGACATTCTGACATTGTGAGCCTCCCACAGCAGGGGCTCTGCATAGCTGAGCCTGTCTAACTTTGTGAGCCCCCTGAGGGAAGGGCCCGGGTACCAGGGAGAGAGAGAAAAATATGGGTGCATGGAAAAGGGGGCTAGCTTCATGCCATAAACCCCAGATTTGAGTCTTCAAATCTCAGGGCACCTGGAAGAACAATACAAATAAGGGACTGGCTTCATGCCATGAAGCCCAGATTTGACATTTGGATCTTCGTAGCCTGGGAGCCAGAAAGGACACTAAAATTTTGGGTGCCAGCAAAAGAGGGGCTAGCTTCAAGCCACAAACCCCAGAGGCCCAGGGCCTGAGAGTAATCACATGGGTGTTGGCAAAAGGAAGTGCGGAGAGTGGGGGAACTGGCTATATGCCGTGAACCCAGGAAACAGGGAGTGAGAAAAAACATGGATGCTAGCAAAAGGGATACTGGCTTCATGCCATGAATCCTAGATTTGAATCTTCACATCTGAGTCTTCGTGGTTCAGGCACCAGAAAGATTAATAAAAATATGGGTGCTAGCTAAAGGGGATTGGCTTCATGGTGATGATGATATTTATTAACTGCTTACTATGTGTCAAGCACCGTTCTAAGCACTGGGGTAGATAAAATCTGATCAGGTTGGATTTAGTCCCTGTCTCCCACTATTAATCCCTATTTTACGGATGAGGTGACTGAGGCACAGAGAAGTTAAATGTCTGCTGTGTGACCTTGGACAAGTCCAGGTGTGGAGCTAGGATTAGAACCCAGATCCTTCTGACTCCCAGGCCCATGCTCTGTCTACTAGACCATGCTGCTTCATGCCACGAACCCCAAATCCAAGTCTTCCTTTTTGGATGTTCTTGTCCCGGGTACTGGGAATAACAATAAAAGTAGGGGTACTGGCAAAAGGAGAGACTGGTTTCATGCCATGAACCCCAGATTTGAATCTTCCCAGAGAGATCTTCATAGCCTAAGCACCAGGAAGAAAAATAAAATGGGGGCAGGCGAAAGGAGGCTTGGTTTCATACCAAGAGCTCCAGCTTTTAGTCTTCTTCCTATTTGGGTGTTCACGGGCCAGGTACTGGGAAGAGCAATTAAAAATATTTGTTCTGGCAAAAGGGAGGTTGGCTTCACGCTACTAACCAAAGATTTGAGTCTTCCCATTTGGGTCTTCATGGCTAAGGTGCCGGGAAGAGGAATAATATGAGTACTAGCAAAAGAGGGCTGGCTTCATGTCCTGAACCCCAGATCTGAGTCGTCCCACTTGGGTCTTCACGGCTCACACACCATGATGAAGAATGATAAACATGGGTGTCGGGAATCGCGGGTCTGGCTTCGTGCCATGAACCCTCGATTTGAGTCTTCCCACTTGGGTTTTCCTGGCCCAAGTGCCGGGAAGAGTCATAAACGTGTGGCTGCTGGCAAAAGGGAGGTTGGCTTCATGCCATGATCCTCAAAGTTGAATCCCTTTGGGGTCTTCATGACCCAGGTAGTAGAGGGAAAGATAAAAAATAAGGGTGCCATCAAACTGAGCCTGACTTCATACCATGAACTGCAGATTTGAGTCTTTGCTTCAGGGGCTTCATGGCTCAGGTATCAGGGAAAGAGTTAAAAATAGGGGGGCCGGCTTCATTCATTCATTCATATTTATTGAGCGCTTACTGTGTGCAGAGAACTGTACTAAGCGCTTGGGAAGTACACGTTGGCAACATATAGTACAAATTGGCAACATGCTGGGGTACATACATGTAAATCAGGTTGGACAAAGTCCCTGACCCAAAAGGGGGCTCACAGTCTTAGTCCCATTTTACAGATGAGGTAATTGAGACCCAGAGAAGTTAAGTGACTTGTCCAAAGTCACACAGCTGGCAAGTGTCGGAGCCGGGGTTTGAACCCAACACCTCTGACTCCCAAGCCCATGTTCTTTCCACTAAGCCACACTGCTTCTTGAGGGTTGGCCTCTGTTACTAGATTGTAAACTGCTCGAGGGCAGGAGCTCATCTGTGCTCACTATTGTGACCCACAGGCAATATGTCGGCAAATGTTACCGATGGATTTATTTCCATCATTCATTCATCCATTCATTCAATTCACTCCATTGTATTTATTGAGCGCTCACTGTGTGCAAAGCACTGTACTAAGCTCTTGGGAGAGTACAGTATAACAACAAACAGACAAATTCCTGCCCACAACGAGTTCACAGTCTAGGCTAAATTGCTTTCCACATAAGGAAACACAAAGATTGCAATCCCAGTGCCTTGCCAAATTAGGCTTTGGAAATGACCCCAAGAAGCTCCCCCGAATGTTTACCATCCTTTGCCCTCCCAGGAGGAAGGTTTCCGATTCTGGAAATAAAGGTGATTCAAGCAGCTCAGCTCTGCTGCAAGACGGGTGCTCAGCTAGGTCTAAGTCCCAGTGCTTAGTTCAGTGCTTGGTACAGGTAAGCACTTGAAATTCCAGTCATCTTCTCGCTTATAAGACTGGGTTCCATGTTTGTGCACGTGTGGGAGCAACTGATGGCAAAAGGAATTCCGTCTTTCTGGAAGGAAAGAATCTACGTTTACATTTTGTTTGTTCCCCTATTGCTGACAAAATCCCAAAGAGGTGCTGGACGGGAGTCAGTTGGGGCAAGGTGCTTATTGGAATATCGTGAAAGCAGCAGAAACCGCACCCTGGGGAACTACTGGGGTGACTGGTCAAGCATGGCAAGACCAAAATTGGGATCGGGAAGGGCTGGGATTCAAACGTACCTGTTTTGAAAGCACAGAGCTCCTGGGGGCACCAGAGTGGGAAGCATTATGGTTATTAATAATGGTAATAATAATAATAATAATAGTGGTATTTGTTAAGAGCTTACTAGTGGCCAGGCACTGCACTAAGCACTGGGATAGATACAAGCAAATTGGGTTGGACACAGTCTCTGTGCCACACGAGGCTCATCGTCTTAATCCCCATTTTACAAGAGGTAACTGGCACAGTAAAGCTAAGTGACTTGTCTAAAGTCACACAGCAGGCAGGTATTGGAGCTGGAATTAGAAGCCAGCTCCTTCTGACTCCCAGGCTCATGCTCTATCTAATAATAATAATTGTGATATTTTTTATAGAAGCACAATATTCAAGGTCCTGTTTTTGTCCACCTTTCTCCCCCACCTCTGCCTAAGGCCCGCTTGACCACTTTGGGTTTGCCTGATGGGTTGCCCTAGAACTAATCATGCCCCTGGCCCTACTTACCACCTTAACAAAGGAGGTCCAGGACTAAACAGGAAATGCCCCAGGAGCTTACTGCTTTCTATCCTAAAGTACTTCTCCTATTGGATTGTTCTGATCGTTATGAATGCTGTACTAATGGTATATGAAGAAACTCTGTATTGCTTGAAGTTGAGCTCGCCTTGATTAGCAGCGGAATCTCTGCTGCTCAACTCCTGTCCCTACTAGTGTCGGATGAAGCACTAATAGTAATAAAATCTGCCTCTGACATACCTTTTGCTGAACACAACGCAGAGTCAGTAAAGTTTTTCTTCCACATTAAGTGCTTACTTTATACCACTCATTCATTCATTCATTCAATCGTATTTATTGAGTGCTTACTGTGTGCAGAGCACTGTACCACTGTACTAAACATTTTAAAGATTAGGTAACTGAGGCCCAGAGAAGTGAAGTTGCTTGCTCAAGGTCATACAGCAGACAAGTGGCAGGGCTGGGATTAGAACCCAGGCCCTTCTGACTCTCAGGTCTGCTCTATCCTTTAGGCCATGCTGCTTCCTCTAACGAGTTAAAAAAGAGGTCAACTCACTGGCAGTCAGGAGACCTAGGTTCTAATCCCACTCTGACCCTTGCTCACTGTTGTGACCTTGGGAAAGTCAGTTGGATGGACCTCAGTTTTCTCATCTGTAAAATGGGGAAAACCTCCCTCAAACCGTGAGCCCTATGAGAAACACGGACTGTGTCCAATGTACACAAAGCACATAGTAAGTGCTTTAACAAATACCACTCATGTGGCCTGCCTGGGTGGGGAGGGACTGGGCAGAAGATGCCATACATATGAAAATGTTTAGGATAGGCCAAGGTATTGGCATTCAAACAGCAGCTGGCCTCTAAGGGCACTAATTACTCTGACCAGAGCATCCAAGATTATTGATCTTAATGGCAGGATCCTACTGACTAAACGTTTCCATCCTGACTGGCTCACCAGCAAAGTCTGTGTCAGGGCCTGAAACATCAACAGCTCACCAGGGTTTGTGCTTCTCTTGTCTCAGCGGAGTCGTGAGCACTGGGAAGGGATGTTAGGGGGAGGAGCAGCAGCAGTAGTTTTTTTTAATGGCATTTTAATGGCATTAATGCTTACTGTATGCAAGGCACTGTACAAAGTGCTGTGGTAGATACCAGCTAATCAGGTTGGACACAATCCCGGACCCACTTGGGGCTCACAGTCTTAATTCCCATTTTACAGACGAGGGGATTGGGGCACAGAAAAGTGAAGTGACTTGCCCAAGGTAACACAACAGACCAGTGTGTGCCAAGAGATGCCGACCAAAAACACCGGAGTCGCGTGGGGCAGTAGAGAATTACTCAAAGGATCGTTTTCCCAAGCAAGCTTTTATTATCCCGTCCAATTTCCCTCCCAGAATGAATTTAGGTATTTTGGGTGTAACGCCCGCGGCGGGCTCCGCTCCTTAGGGGAGGCGAGAACCCTGAGCACTCAGCCGGAGTTGTTTATAAAATGTATCCGAGATTGTGGCGTTGACGGATTGGCTCCATCCTTCTAGCGTCACGTTGCTGGGCAGATTGTAGAGGCGGGGAGGGGGTGCTTGTCAGTTTCACTTCCTCCCCTCGGTTCCTGCCCGTGATGCCGGCCTCACCAGCACCGTACTAAACGGTGAGTTAGATACAAGATAACAGGTCGGACACAGTCCCAGTCCCACATAGGGCTCACACTCTTAATCCCCATTTTACAGATGAAGTAACTGAGACTCAGAGAAGTGAAGTAAATTGCCTAAGGTCACACTACAGACTTGCGGTGGAGGTAATAATAGTAATGATAATAATGATGGTATTTGTTAAGTGCTCACTATGTGTCAAACAGTGTTCTAAGCTCTGGGGTACATACAAGGTCATCAGGTCATCATCCCATATGGGGCTCACAGTGGACCCAAGAGAACCCAAGGTGGGGAAGCAGCGTGACTCAGAGGAAAGAGCCCGGGCTTTGGAGTCAGAGGTCAGGGATTCAAATCCCGGCTCTGCCAATTATCAGCTGTGTGACTTTGGGCAAGTCACTTCATTTGCCTGTGTCTCAGTGACCTCATCTGTAAAATGGGGATGAAGACTGTGAGCCCCCCAGGGGACAACCTGATCGCTTTGTAATCACCCCAGCGTTTAGAACAGTGCTTTGCACATAGTGAGCATTTCATAACTGCCATTATCATTATTATCATTGTTATAGGAAAAATAACTCGGAGACATGAGTTCAGTTACAGCAGTAAAGGGGGAAGGTGGCTACCTGCCCGTTCACCTCCCGAGGGAGGTGCGAGTGACAATTGGGTAGGGACCGTCCCTATATGTTGCCAAATTGTACTTCTCAAGCACTTAGTACAGTGCTCTTCACACAGTAAGCGCTCAATAAATACGATTGAATGAATGAATGAATGACAAGCAATCCCGAGTTCCATTCCCACAGTGTCTTTTATTGAGTTACAGCAAAGCAGGAGCGAGCAATGGGAACTTAAGGGAACCAATGAGGACCGACAGGATGGTCGTGAATTTTCATTGGTCTCTTATCACAGCATGGAGTTACTTGTTATCAGCCCTACAATCTTGCATAGACAGGTGCTACTTGTTTACTGGACTTGAGGACATTCTGCTGTTGAGACTTATATAAAATACAAAAAAAGGAGTTGCTCTCGGTCTGCACAAAATGGAGGATTACTGTCAGCATGCACAAGATACAGTCAGTCATGTCAAGTCCGCTGGCGGACAACAGAAGGGAAATTCAATTATCTTGCAGACTGGAATTGGAAGGAAAATTTAACTATCTTGCTCGGAATTCTAAGGAGAACTTGATTTCCCGAGGTGAAACTGTGTAATTTTGCGGAAAAGTCTGAGGAGCACTGGAGTGGATGAGGAGAAACGGATTGTTTTGCAGAGGAGTTTGAGGAGCGGGTAAATTGTTCTCCCGGGCAGGACAAAGCCTGGCAGATCGGTTGGAGCCCGAGGGGTAAATCAGCACGGGGTTGGGGACGGGCGTGGTCGCGGTTCTCCCTGGCTTCTCCTGGTAATGAGCCGCCGGGGCTGCAGACTCCGGGGAATCGGAGCAACAATGGGGAACTCCCGCTGCCTCCCCCTTCCTCCCCCACTTCAACAACAGGTAAATGGGGGAAAGAACTGTTCCCCTGGGGCCGCGGAACAAAGAAATGAAAACCATCCAAGACCTGCGCCGAGACACCTTATTGGGGCCTAGGCCAAAGCACCTAAGACTGGAACCAGGGTGGTGTGATGCGGGGGGTCAGACTCCTTCAAACTCCTCTGACGTGGGACTATCTTCACGAAAGGTGGCGAAGCCGGTCGGATTGGTAGCCGTTTTTTGTGATAATTGTGTGTGTCGGTGAGTATGTGTCGCGATCCATCCCCCTTTTAATTAGGCTAAGCGTGGACTAAAATGTTCCCGCAATATACAGTGGTAATAATAATAATGGCATTTATTGAGTGCTTACTATGTGCAAAGCCCTGTTCTAAGCGCTGGGGAGGTTACAGGGTGATAAGGTTGCCCCACAGGGGGCTCACAGTCTTAATCCCCATTTTACAGATGAGGGAACTGAGGCCCAGAGAAGTGGAGTGACTTGCCCAAAATCACACAGCTGACGAGTGGCAGAGGCTCCGGACAGGGTTGCGTGGGGTCCTAGCTGAGCTCAAGTCAGCAAGGGTGTGGTCTGGGAGAGCAGGGGGTAGGGATTGTACTGAAATCATTCGTTCATTCGTTCAATCTATTTAGCGCTTAATCTGTGCAGAATACTGTACTAAACGCTTGGAAAGTACAATTCAGCAACAGAAACAGTGCCTGCCCACGAAGGACTCACAGTTTAAAAGCGGGGAGAGGGACATCAAAACAAGTAAACAGGCATCAATAACATCAATATAAATAAATAGAATTATAGATATAGACATCTTTAATATAAATAAATAGAATTATAAATACGTACATATTTACACAAGTGCTGTTTGTTGGGGAGGGGGGTAGAGCAAAGGGAGCGAGTCGGGGTGAGGTGAGGGGGAGCTGAAGAAAAGGGGGCTAAATCTGGGAAGGCCTCTTGGAGGAAGTGAGCTCTCGGTAGGGCTTTGAAGGGAGGAAGAGAGTTAGCTTGGTAGATGTGTGGAGGGAGGGCATTCGATGCCAGGGGAAGGACGTGGGCCGGAGCTCGCCGGTGGTAGACGGTGGGACAGTGGAGAACAAGGCCCATTGAGGAGGTTAGCGGCGGCAGAGGAGCGGAGGGTGCGGGCTGGGCTGGAGAAGGAGATATGGGAGGTGAGGTAGGAGGGGACAAGGGGATGGAGAGGTTTGATGCCAATTATGAGGAGTATTTTCTTGATAAGGAGGTTGATAAGGTAACCACTGGAGATTTTTTGAGGAGGGGGGTGACCTGCCCTGAACTTTTCTATAGAAAGATAATCGGGGCAGCGCAGTGAAATATGGACTGCCCTCCCTCCTCACATCCGCCAGATAATCCCACTGCCTCCCTTCAAAGCCCTACTGAAAGCTCACCTCCTCCACAGGCCTTCCCAGAGTGAGCCCCCGTTTTCCTCTAGTCTTCCTCCCCTCCCCATCGCCCAGACTCGCTCTCTCTGCTCTGCCTCCCCTCCCCACCCCACAGCACTTTCATTCATTCATTCAATTGTATTTATTGAGCGCTTATTGTGTGCAGAGCACTGTACTAAGCGCTTGGGAAGTACAAGTTGGCAACATATAGAGACGGACCCTACCCAACAGTGGGAGACAGAGAACAAAACAAAACATATTAACAGAATAAAATAAATAGAATAAATATGTACAAGTAAAATAAATAAATAAATAGAGTAATAAATACGTACAAACATATATACAGGTGCTGTGGGGAAGGGACGGAGGTAAGGCGGGGGGATGGAGACGGGGAGGAGATATGAAAGGGGAGGGGAGTTCCGGGCAAGAGGTTGGCAGCAAGATAGATAATAATAATAATGATAGCATTTATTAAGCGCTTACTTTGTGCAAAGCACTGTTTTAAGTGCTCGAGGTACAGTGAGTTCATTGGCATTAGAGAAATGAAGTGTGTGGGCTGGGAAGGAAATCAGAGAGATGAGGTAGGAGTGGGCAAGGTGACTGAGTGCTTTAAAACCGCTGGAAAGGGGTTTGTGTTTGATGCGAAGGTGGACGGTCAACCACTGGAATTTCTTGAGGAATGGGGAAACATGGACTGAAGGGTTTCGTAGACAAATGATCAGTGAAATATAGACAGAAGTGGGGAGAGACAGGAGGCAGGGAGGTCAGCAAGGAGGCTGATGTAGTCGTCAAGGCAATGGAGAATCAGTGCTGCATCCAAGGTATTTGATAGATCCGAGGGAGTCAACCTCAGATATCACCAAAGGACACCCAAGAAGAGGGAAGCAAGGACAGCCAGAGAGCGGCAGAACTACATGGGCGGTGCAGTTTAGGGACGGGCTTTGAGAAGCAGTGTGGCTTAGTGGTTGGAGCACAACAGAACCCAGATAGGGCCCGGGAGTCAGAAGAACCTGGATTCTAATCCTAGCTCTGCCAGATATCTGCTGAGTGACCTTTGGCAAACCATTTAACTTCTCTGGGCCTCAGTTCCCTCATCTGTAAAATGGGGATTAAGAATGTGAGCCCCACGTGGGACAACCTGATTACCTTGTATCTGCCCCAGTGCTTAGAACAGTTCTTGGAACATAGTAAGCTCTTAACAAGTATCATAATTATTATTATTATTTTATTGGTACACTGGAAAAAGAGACACATCTCCTCCAAGAGGTCTTGCCAGACTAAGCCCCACTTTTCCTCATCTCCCACTCCCTTCTGCATCCCCTGACTTGCTCCCTTTGCTCTTCCCACCCCTCCCAGCCCCACAGCACCTATGTATATATATATATATATATATATATATATATATATATATATATATATAACTTTATTTATTTGTATCGATGTCTGTCACCCCTTTCTAGGCTTATATATGTACATATTTATTATGCTGTTTTATTAATGATGTGCATATATCCATAATTCTGTTTATACTGATGCTTCTGATGCCTGTCTGCTTGTTTTGCTTTGTTGTCTGTCTCCCCTCTTCTAGACTGTGAGCCCATTGTTGGCTAGAGATTGTGTCTGTTGCCGAATTGTACTTTCCACGCGCTTAGTACAGTGTTTAGCACACAGTAAGCACTCAATAAATACGATTGAATGAATAAATGAATGAATGAATGAAGTGGGGAGAGGCAGGAGGTTGGGAGGTCCGAAAGGATGCTGAATCAGTAATCCAGTGCGGGTAGAATGAATGATTGTACTAACGTGGTGGAGGTTTGGTTTGAAGAGTAAAGGGTGGCCCTTGGCGATGTGTGAAGGTGAGCCTGGCAGGATTTGGTGACTGATTGGTTGTGTGGGGTGAATGAGAGAGTAGGGTCAAGGATGACACCAAGGTTACAGGCTTGTGAGACAGGAAGGATGGTTGTGCTGTCTAAAGTGATGGAAAAGTTTCGGAGAGACCAGGATTTGGGAGGGAATAATAATGATGGTGATGACGACGATGATGATGATGGTATTTGTTAAGCACTTACTATGTACCAAGCACTGTCCTAAGCACTGGGGTAGATACAAGATAATCATGCTGTCCCATGTGGGGCTCACCGTCTTAATCCCCATTTTCCAGATAAGGTAACTGAGGCAGAAAAGTGAAGTGACTTGCCCAAAGTCACACAGCTGATAAGTGGGGCAGCTGGGATTAGAACCCGTGACCTCTGCTTCCCAAGCCCGGGCTCTAGGGAAAATATGGAGATCTGTCTTGGACCTGTTGAGTCTTAGGTGGCAGGAGGACATCCAGGTGGAGATGTCCCAAAGGCAGGAGGAGATGCGACGGAGAGAGAGAGAGAAAAAAAAACTGGGGAGGAGATCTAATTTGGGTATCATCTGCATAGAGATGATAGCTGAAGCCGAGAAAGCGAATGAGTTCTTCAATGGAGTGCGTGTACATGGAGAATAGAAAGGCACCAAGAAATGATCCTTACGGGACCCCAACAGTAAGGGGTTGGGAGGAGGAGGAGGAGCCCGCAAAGGTGACTGAGAATTGAAGGGCCAGAGAAATAAGAGGAGAACCGGAGAAGATAGAGTCAAACCAAGTCAAACCAAGGTCAGAGAAGCAGCGCGGTTTAGTGGAAAGAGCCCGGGCCTGGGAGTCAGAGTTCGTGGGTTCTAATTCCGACTCTGCCACTTGTCTGCTGTGTGACTTTGGGCAAATCACTTCACTTCTCTGTGCCTCAGTTGCCTCATTTGTAAAATGGGGATTAGGATTGTGAACCCCATGTGGGACAACCTGATTACCTTGTGTCAATCCCAGCACTTAGAACAGTGATTCGCACATAGTAAGCGCTGAACAAATATCATACTTTTTATTATTATTAAGGTTGGATAACGTGCTGAGGAGAAGGGGACGGTCGACAGTGTCAAAGGCAGCTGAAAGGTCGAGGATGATTAGGATGGAGTAGGAGCCTTTGGATTTGGCAAGAAGGATCTTGGTGATCTTTGAGAGGGCGTTTTCAGTGGAGTGAAGGGGGCAGAAGCCAGATTGGGGACTCTCCCCTAGTGACCCCGAATGGACCATCTAACACCCTGCCTTTCCCCTCCCCATCCCTGACTCTCCCCCAGGGATCCAGCAGGGACCATCCAACACCCCTGACTTTCCCTTCTCCATTCATTTCTGTGCCTCAGTTTCCACATATGTAAAATGGAGATTGACTGTGAGCCCAGTGTGGGACAGGTACTGTGTCCAACCCAATTATCGTTTTCCAACGGTGAGGACAGCGTCTGGCACATGATATGTGCAAAACAATTACCACAATTATGATTATTCGCGAGGTCGGATTTGGCCATTCTGTGGGGGATTGATCAGCATAGGTCCTGTTCTCATGTCTCATGCCACCTGAGGGAGTGGGGACCCTTAGCGTGACCACAACCCACGTACAGAGCAGCAGATTTCCCAACCCTAGTCCTCGTGGAGAGATGGAGCCAGGAGCTGGGCTGCCATCTCTAAAGGAAGGTGTTGTTTTATTGCTGGTGAATTAGTTTGTTTATGAATTTACATGCTTGAAAGTTCATCTCTGGAGGAGAGAATGAAGAGGGGGCTGTCATATCTAGAAGAGGCTGATACTGAAAATGGGGATTGGGCCCTGTGTGGGGAACTCGTTCAGTCTGACTTGACTGTGATGGAGAATAATAATAATAATAATAATTATAATGGCATTTGTTAAGCACTTACTATGTGCAAACCCCTGTTCTAAGTGCTGGGAAGGATACAAGGTAATCAGGCTGTCTCACGTGGGGCTTACAGATTTAATCTCCATTTTACAGATGAGGTAACTGAGGCACAGAGAAGTGAAATGACTTGCCCAAAGTCACACAGCTGACAAGTGCTGGAGCCAGGATTAGAGCCTATGACCTCTGACTCCCAAGCCCGTCATGCTCTTTCCACTGAGCCACACTGCTTCTCAAAGCCCCGGGGCCCAAAATTCGGCAGACGGAACAAACCTTCTTGCATCCGCGCCCCTGTCTACACATCCTCAGCCCTTCTGTCTCTCCCCCAGTCTAGTCCATACTTCACTCTGCTACCAACATTTTTCTACAGAAACATCCAGGATGCGTTTCCCCGCTCCTCAAGAAACTCCAGTGGTTGTCCATCCACCTCCTCATCAAACGGAAACTCCTCACTATGGGTATTAGAGCACTCACTCACCTTGCCCCCCATCCTATTTCACCTCGTTAGTCTCCTATCACAACCCAACCCACACCCTTCCCCTCTCTAATGCCAAGCTTCTGACTGTACCTCGACCTAGTCCGTCTCGCCGCCGACCTCTCGCCCATGTCCTGCCTCTGGCCTGGAACGTCCTCCCTCCTCATATCTGACAGACAATGGCTCCACATTCAAAGCCTCAATGAAGGCCCATCTCCTCCAAGAGGCTTTCCCTGACTAAGCCCTCCTTTTCTCTTCTCCCACTCCCTTCTGCATTGCTCTGACTTGCTCCCTTCATGCATCACCTCCCTTCCAGCCCCTCAGCCCTTACATCCATATGTGTAATGTATTTCTTTATATGAGTGCTGTCTCCCCCTCCAGACTGTAAACTCACTGTGGTCAGTGAAGCAGTGTAGCATAGCTGCAAGAGCATGGGCTTGAGATTCAGAGTATGTGGGTTCTAATCCCAGCTCCGTCATTTGTCTGCTGTGCGACCTTGGACAAGTCACTTCACTTCTCTGTACCTCAGGTACCTCACCTTTAAAAATAGGAATGAAGACTGTGAGCCCATATGGGACAACCTGATTATCTTGTCTCCATCCCAGTGTTTGTAACTGTTTGGCATATGGTAAGCACTTAACAAATGCCATAATAATAATAATAAAATAATACATGAATAATAATAACAATGATCAAGGAATGCCTCTGTTATATTGGGTCCAGTCAGGTCATCGTTGACTCCGCTCTGTCATTCACCCCGCACATCCAATCCGTCACCAAAACCTACCGGTCTCACCTTCACACCATCGCCAAGATCCGTACTTCCCTCTCCATCCAAACCCCTACCTTCTTGATTCAATCTCTCATCCTATCCCGACTGGATGACTGCATCAGTCTCCTTTCTGATCTCCTATCCTCCTGTCTCTCCCTGCTTCAGTCTATACTTCACTCTGCTGCCCAGATTACCTTTCTACAGAAACGCTCTGGGCATATCACTTCCCTCCTCAAAAATCTTCAGTGGTTGTCCATCAACCTTCGCATGAAGCAGAAGCTCCTCACTATTGACTTGTTAGGTCTCCATTCCTTTGCCCACTCCTACCTCACCTCTCTTCTCTCCTTCTACAGCCCAGCCCGCACACTCCTCTGCCGCTCACCTCCTCTCTGGGCCTCGTTCTCATCTGTCCCGCCGTTGACCCCCGACCCACGTCCTACCTCTGGCCTGGAATGCCCTCCCTCCACACATCCGCCAAACTAGCTCTCTTCTTCCCTTGAAAGCCCTCCTGAGAGCTCACCTCCTCCAGGAGGCTTTCCCAGATTGAGCCCCCTCCTTATCCTCTGCTCCTCCTCCCCTCCACATCTCCCCAATTCCCTCCCTCTGCTTTACTCCTTCCCTCAGCACATGTGTATATATGTGCATAGTTCTTATTCTATTTATTTTATTAATGACGTGTATATATCTATAATTTTATTTATCTGTTTTGATGCCATTGATGCCTGTCTACTTGTTTTGTTTTGTTGTCTGTCTCCCCCTTCTAGACTGTGAGTCTGTTGTTGGGTAGGGACTGTCTCTATCTGTTGCCAAATTGTACTTTCCAAGTGCTTACTACAGTGCTGTGCACACAGTAAGCGCTCAATTAATGCGATTGAATGAATGAATGAATGAATATTGTTATATTGTACTTCACCAACTGCTTCATATTGTGCACTGCACACAGTAATTGCCCAGTGAATCGAATTGACTAGCTGACTGATGAATTCTGCTCTGCCAGGGGCTTGGCCCTGTTGGTGGGGTGAGGACAGAAACCCTTTCAGGCCACTGGTAGTTGGTCCTTTGTCCCCGCGAAAACTTGAACAATAACCCCAAACCAAATGGTCACACTACCACTTGCTTGGCAGTGTGACCATCCAACCCCCGTGTCTTTGCCCTCCTCATCACTGACTCTCCATCAGTGACCCAGCATGGACCATCCAGCACCCCTGACTCTCTCTTCCCCATTATTGACACTCCCCGAGTGATCCGGCAGGAACCGTTCCAAACCACTGACCTTCCCTTCTCCATTAATCTCTCTGATTCAGTTTCCTCATTTTTAAAATAAGGATTAAGACTGTGAGCCCAGTGTGGGACAGGGACTGTGTACAACCCAATTATCTTGTGTCTAAGCCAGTGGTTAGTACAGTGTCTGGCAGATAATAAGTGCAAAGACCACAGTTGTTATTACTATCTGGGAAATTGGATTTGGCCAGTCTTTGGGGGATTGATCATCATAGGTGTTCTTCTCATTTCTGTTGCCACCTGACTTTTTTTCATTTCTTAATTTCAGTCATTATTTTAGTGTTTGTTAGGCCTCGGCTCTTTCTCTTCGGTTACTCAGATATGCATTCAAATGATGCAGGGCCAAAAGCGATTGTTCAAATTTCACAAATCCCAAGGTGTAGACAATACAGAAGGGAGAAGGAGCCGGAGGAAAAAGGGTTTAATCAGAGAAGACCTCTTGGTGGAGTTGTGACCTTAATTCTTTGGAGAGGGGGATAATGACAGTCTGGCACATGTGAAGCGAGGGAGATGGAGTTCCAGACGAGAGGAGGGACTTGGAAAAGGAGGAGCAGGCCAGATAGACGGGATGGAGGCCCATGGGGTAAGCCGGCGCTGGAAGAGCTAAGTACCACCAGGTGGCAATAGAGAGGCGCCGTGTGGGACAGAAGCATCGCCGCCTAGTGGATAAAGCCTGGGGGGTCAGACCTGACTTCTAATCCAGGCCCTGCTATGTGTCTGCTGAGTGACCTTGGGCAAGTCATTTCACTCTTCTATGCCTCAGTTATCTTGTCTCTAAAATAATAATAATAATAAAATCATAATCATCATCATAATAGTTATTATGGTGGTATTTGTTAAGCACTTACTGTATGCCTTGCACTGTTCTAAGTCCTGGGGTAGATACAGGGTAATCAGATCGGACACAGTCCATGTCCCACATGGGACTCACAGTCTTAATCCCCTTTTTATGCATGAGGTAACTGAGCCTCAGAGAAGTTAAGTGACATGCCCACGGTGACAGAGGAGACATGTGGTGGAGCCGGAATTGGAACCCACGTCCTCGGATTTCCAGGCCCGTGCCTCCCAGAACAACACCTGATGCGTTGAGGGGGTGATTGAGAGGTGCAGCTTCACAGAATACTGCCTAGTAGCACTATGGGGCGGTAGAGAGGAGCAACACCCCAGAACAAGCTTACTGTGGTATAATAATAATAATAATAGTACATTTTATGTGCTTACTTTGTGCCAAACACTGTTGTAAGAGCTAGGGTAGAGCCAAGTAAATCTGGTTGGAAACAGTCCCTGTCCCATATGGGCCTATGAGGCCCATATTAGTCTTAATCCCCATTTTGCAGGTGAGGTAACTGAGGCAACTGCCCAAGGTCACACAGCAAGCATGTGGCAGAACCGTGATTAGTACACAGGACCTTCTAAAACCCAGGCCCGTCCTATCCACTAAGCCACGAAGCCATGCTGTCTTAGTGAAAAGAGCACAGGCTTAGGAGTCAGAGGTCATGAGTTCTAATTCCAGCTCTGCCACTTGTCTGCTGTGTAACTTTGGGCAAGTCACTTAATTTCTCTGTGCCTCAGTTACCTAGACTGTGAGCCCGTTGTTGTGTAGGGACCGTCTCTATATGTTTCCAACTTGTTCTTCCCAAGCGCTTAGTACAGTGCTCTGCACACAGTAAGCGCTCAATAAATACGATTGAATGAATGAATGAATGAATGTAAAATGGGGATTAAGACCTTGAGCACCATGTGGGGCAACCCGATTACCTTGTATCTACCTCAATGCTTAGAACAGTGCACCGTGCTTAGAATAGAGAAGCAGCGTGGCTTAGTCTAAAAAGCACATACTTTGGAGTCAGAAGTCATGTGATCAAATCCTTTCTCTGCCAACTGTCAGTTGTGTGACTTTGGGCAAGTCCCTTAACTTCTCTGTGCCTCAGTTACCTCATCTGTAAAATGGGGATTAAGACTGTGAGGCCCCCGTGGGACACCCTGATCATCTTGTAACCTCCCTAGTGCTTAGAGCAGTGCTTTGCACATAGTAAGTGCTTAATAAATGCCATACAAAAGTGCTTGGCACATAGTAAGTGCTTAATAGAGAAGCAGCGTGTCTCAGTGGAAGGAGCTCGGGCTTTGGAGTCAGAAGTCACGGGTTCAAATCCCTGCACTGCCAATTGTCAGCTGTATAACTTTGGGCAAGTCACTTAACTTCTCTGCCTCAGTTACCTCATCTGTAAAATGGGGATTAAGATTGTGAGCCCTACGTGGAATAACCTGATCACCTTGTATACCCCAGTGCTTTTCATATAGTAAGTGCTTAACAAATACCATCATTATTATTATTAAGTACAATTATTATTATTATTATTATAATGTACTGTACTGTCACCAAGCACAGCCTCCCATTACAAGCCCGCTGTTGCCACCAGGGGGTGATGGAGAGGTGCAGCCTCCCAGAATAACAATTGGTGCCACCAGGGGGCAGGCTGCTTCTCTCCGACCAGAGAATGGTTCTGGTTCGAGGGGCCAGGGACATCTCTCCAGAGCAGCTGCTCAGTGCTTCTCCTCTGCCTCTTGCACCATGGAGACATTCCACCTCCAGATTTACCCCATTACTGTACGGCTAACCTATAGGGAATCTGTGTGTGTGTGTGTGTGTGTGTGTGTGTGTGTGTGTGTGTGTGTGTGTGTGTGTGTGTGTTTGCGCGCGTGTGTGAATAATCTGGGGGAAGATGAGTAGTGAAGCGGCTGCCACTCATGGGAGAACAGGGTCTGGAGCTCTCTGCAGGAAGCTAGTTCGGTCTGACTCGATTGGGACCGAGAAGAGCCAGGGCCCTTAATTCTATAGATGGGGCAAGCTTTGCAGTGTCTCTAGTCCCTCTTCAGGGTCACTGCAAAGTCTCAGTCCCCAGAGAAAGGACATTTCTGGGCATAACACAGAAGCTTGAGGGATCCAGTGTCAGGAGGAGGACAGAGTGTCTATCAGGGTCTCTATCCTAATTTTCTCTGAGAAACAAAGTGTGCAGACTCCTACCTGAAGTCAAGAAAGCAGGGGTGTGGGAGGGGAGGACAAAAGGTAGGTATTGTACTGGAAATTGCACTCTTATCTACTGTACGGTTCTGCACCTTCAATAGATCAGTTGGGTTGATGGAGCTCTAGCTGTGTGCAGAGCACTGTACTAAGCCCTTGGAAGAGAACAGTATGACAGACACATTCCCTCCCCACAATAAGATTACTATTAACGATAATGTTGATATTTGTTAAGTGCTTACTATGTTCCAAGCACTGTTCTAGGCACTGGCACTGTTCTAAGTGCTTACCGTATTGGGGGGACTGGAGTTCCTGGAGTAACAGAACTGGGGGTGCAGGTGGGAGGACAAAGCATGTTTTCTTTTCTAGAAATGGAATTCTATACAGTGTGTAGTTCTGTCCCTCCAGTGTGTGGAGAACAAGCCCCTTCTTGGGATGTGAGGAAGGGATGGGTAAGTGTTTGTAGGGCAGAGTGTGGCAGTCAGCGTAGCTGCAGATCCACTTAACCATGTTGGGCCGGGAGGGAGCAGGGAGAGTGGTCAAAAGTGTTGGCAAAACTAGGTTGTCTGTACTTCCCCCCGCCGCCTTTTCCTGCCTCCCCGCTTCCCCTTTCCACACCCAACTTTGAGCACTGGTTTTCCTTTCAACAGATGCGGTCCCGGTCAGACGCTTAGGATCACCGGTTCAGGTGTCTCAAGACCAGAGTTCAGAACTCGACATGTCCACGGGCAGGGAACAGAGGAGAAGCTCCAGTGCCACTTCACTCCGATGAGACAGAGGGTCTTCTGCCCATCCCCAGAGGAGGCCAGAGTGAGTCCCGAGGTCCCCCTTCCCGCAATAGCATGTCCAGGCTGCTCAAAACCCACCAGCCAAAATCCCCTGTAAGCACACAGCTCAGGGCAGGATGGCCGAGGGGAGAATCTAGTTACTACTCATTTTAAAAAAACTGCTCAATGCATCTCTCCAACCTTGAGGCACATCTTTCTAATGTGGACAGAGGTCAATGCCCAGACATGCCCTGCTGTCAAGATGGAGTCTTGGGAAGCACAGTCCTCCAAAAGATGGTGTGTGTGTGTGTGTGTGTGTGTGTGTGTGTGTGTTTATTTGTATTTATGGATGTGTGTATGAGAGGCTAGCAAATATTTGGTTCAACCCACACTTCATTTATCCACTCAATCGTACTTATAACAGTAGTAATAATAATGCCCGTGCTCTTTCCAGTGAGCCACGCCACTTCTCCAGCGACTAAGACTAAGGACTAAGACTGTAAGCCTCCCTTGGGACAACCTAATCACGTTATAAGCTCCCCAGCGCTTAGTACAGTGCTTTGCACATAGCAAGCGCTTAACAAATGCCATCATCATTGTTATTCAATCGTATATATTGAGCGCTTACTGTATGCAGAGCCCTGTACTAAGCGCTTGGGAAGTACAAGTTGGCAACATAGAGAGACGGTCCCTACCCAGCAGTGGGCTCACAGTCTAGTGGGCTCTTTTCTCTCCAGAGGGCTCTGCTTCCCTCCCCGTCTGCGAATTCTCTTATTTCTACGCGAATTCTACGCTGATGACACCCAGATCTACATCTCTGCCCCTGCTCTCTCCCCCTCCCTCCAGGCTCGCATCTCCTCCTGCCTTCAGGACATCTCCATCTGGATGTCCGCCCGCCACCTAAAGCTCAACATGTCGAAGACTGAGCTCCTTGTCTTCCCTCCCAAACCTTGTCCTCTCCCTGACTTTCCCATCTCTGTTGACGGCACTACCATCCTTCCCGTCTCACAAGCCCGCAACCTTGGTGTCATCCTCGACTCCGCTCTCTCATTCACCCCTCACATCCAAGCCGTCACCAAAACCTGCGGGTCTCAGCTCCGCAACATTGCCAAGATCCGCCCTTTCCTCTCCATCCAAACTGCTACCCTGCTCATTCAAGCTCTCATCCTATCCCGTCTGGACTACTGCACCAGCCTTCTCTCTGATCTCCCATCCTCGTGTCTCTCTCCACTTCAATCCATACTTCATGCTGCTGCCCGGATTATCTTTGTCCAGAAACGCTCTGGGCATATTACTCCCCTCCTCAAAAATCTCCAGTGGCTACCAATCAATCTGCGCATCAGGCAGAAACTCCTCACCCTGGGCTTCAAGGCTCTCCATCACCTCGCCCCCTCCTACCTCACCTCCCTTCTCTCCTTCTACTGCCCAGCCCGCAACCTCCGCTCCTCCACCGCTAATCTCCTCACTGTACCTCGTTCTCGCCTCTCCCGCCGTCGACCCCCGGCCCACGTCATCCCCCGGGCCTGGAATGCCCTCCCTCTGCCCCTCCGCCAAGCTAGCTCTCTTCCTCCCTTCAAGGCCCTGCTGAGAGCTCACCTCCTCCAGGAGGCCTTCCCAGACTGAGCCCCTTCCTTCCTCTCCCCCTCGTCTCCCCTCCATCCCCCCATCTTACCTCCTTCCCTTCCCCTCAGCACCTGTATATATGTATATATGGTTGTACATATTTATTACTCTATTTATTTATTTATTTATTTATCTTACTTGTACATTTCTATCCTATTTATTTTATTTTGTTGGTATGTTTGGTTCTGTTCTCTGTCTCCCCCTTTTAGACTGTGAGCCCACTGTTGGGTAGGGACTGTCTCTATGTGTTGCCAATTTGTACTTCCCAAGCGCTTAGTACAGTGCTCTGCACATAGTAAGTGCTCAATAAATACGATTGATTGATTGATTGATTGATAGAGGAGGAGACAGGTACTAATACAAGTAAAATGGCATCAGGACATCACTACAAGTAAACAGGCATCAATTCAAAAAAATACGATTACAGATATAATTAACAAAATCATTCATTCAGTCAGTCATATTTATTGAGCGCTTACTGTGTGCAGAGTACTGTACCGAGCGCTATATGTTGCCGACTTGTACTTCCCAAGCGCTTAGTACAGTGCTCTCCGCACAGTAAGCGTTCAATAAATTTGATTGAATGAATGAATGAATGACCAGGGCGGAGAAGAGGGGGGGACCAGGGCAGGGAGGCACATGTGACCAGAGCTGGGAGACAGAGGGTGACCCAGGCTGGGAGGAAGAGGGGTTACTGGGTCTGGAGACAGGGGGACCAGGGCCGAGAGGTAGAGGAGGACCAGTGCCGAGATTCAGAGGGGGACAGACCATGGCCAGGTGGCAGGGGGGACCATGGCCAGGAGACGGGGGGGGATCAGGGCCAGGAGGCAGAGGGGGACAAGGGCGGGAGGCAGAGAGGGATCAGGGCCGGAGGCAGAGGGTTACCTGGGCCGGGAGACAGGCGGACCAGGGCAGGGAAGAAGAGGGATACCTGGGCCGGGGGATGGGGGACCAGGGCCGGGAAGCAGAGGGTTACCTGGGCCGGGAGGCAGAGGGGGACCAAGGCCGAGAGGCGGTGGAGGTTCAGGGCAGGGAGGCAGAGGGAGACCAGGGCCTGGAGGCAGAGGGGGTGATCAGGTCAGGGAAGCAGAGGGGGACCAGGGCCAGGAGATAGAGGGGTACCTGGGCCAGGATACAGGGGGACAAGGGCAGGGAAGCAGAGGGATCCCAGGACCGGATGGAAGAGGGGGACCAGGGCCAGGAGGCAGAGGGGTTATCTGGGCCCGGAGACAGGGTGACCAGGGCAGGGAAGCAGAGGAGTACCTGGGCCGGGAGATGGGGGACCAGGACCGGGAGGCAGAGGGGGACCAGCGCCAGGAGGAATAGGGGTACCTGGACCGGTAGACAGAGGGGGACTAGGGACAAGAGGCCGGGGGGACAGAGGCAGGGAGGCATAGGAGGACCAGGGCTGGGAGGCAGAGGGGGATCAGGACCGAGGCGCAGTGGGGACAGGGGCAGGGAGACATAGGAGGACCAGGGCTGGGAGTCAGAGGGAGACTAAGGCGGGGAGGCATAGGGGTTCCTGGGCCGGGAGACAGTGGGTCCAGGGCTGGAATGTAGCGGAGACCCAGGGCTGGGACAGAGAGAGACCCAGGAACCTGGGGGTAGAAGGACAACAGGGCCGGGAGGCACAGAGTGACGAGGGCCGGGATTAAGAGAGGACAAGGGCCGGGAGGCAGAGGAGGAACAGGGCAGGGTGGCAGAGGGGTACCCGGACCAGGAGGCAAAGTAGTACCTGGGCCAGAAGACAGGGGGACCAGTGCCGGGAGGTAGAGGGAACCCAAGTCCAGGACGCAGAGATGGACCAGGGCCTGGAGGTAGAAGGAGACCATTCATTCATTCATTCATTCATTCATTCAATCGTATTTATTGTGTGCTTACTGTGTGCAGAGCACTGTACTAAGCGCTTGGGAATTGCAAGTTGGCAACATATAGAGACGGCCCCTACCCAACAGTGGGCTCACAGTCTAGGAGGGGGAGACAGAGAACAAAATAAAACATATTAAAAAAATAAAATAAATAGAATAAATATGTACCAATAAAATAAATAAATAGAGTAATAAATACGTACAAACATATATACATATATACAGGTGCTGTGGCGAGGGGAAGGAGGTAAGGCGGGGAGGATGGGAAGCAGGAGGGTCTGGACACAGGGGGACCAGGGCCTGGACACATAAAGGGACCAGGTCCGGGAGGCAGAGGGGGACCAGGGCCTAGCGGCAGAGCGGGACCAGTGCCAGGAAGCAGATTGGTACCTAGGCTGGGAGACAGGGGTACCAGGGCCGAAAGGCAGAGGGGGACAAAGGCTGAGAGGCCGGCGGGGGACCGGGACAGGGAGGCAGAGGGGGACCAGGGTGGGAAGGCAGGGGAGGGATCACAGCCAAGAAGTAGAGGGTTACCTGGGCCAAGAGACAGGGGGACCTGGGCTGGGAGGTAGAGAGGACCCAGGGCCGGGACAGAGAGAGACCCAAGAGCTTGGAGGTAGAAGGAGACAAGGGCCAGGAGGCAGAGGTGGACCATGGCAAGGTGGCAGACGGGGACCAGGGCCAGTAGGCAGAGCCGGGAGAGAGGGGGACCAGGGCCAGGAGGCAGAAGGGTACCTGGGCCGGGAGACAAGGTGACGAGGTCTGGGAGATAGAGAGGACCCAGGGCCGGGACGGAGAGAGACCCAAGGGCCTGGAGGTAGAACGAGACCAGGTCCAGGTGGCACAGAGGGACCAGGTCCGAGCGGCAGAGGGGGACCAGTGCCAGGAGCCAGATGGGTACCTGGGCCAGGAGACAGGGGAACCAGGGCAGGGAGGTAGAGGGGCATAGGTGTACCTGGGCTGGGAAGCAGAGAGAGACCAGGGCTGAGAAGCGGGTGGCGGGGGCGGCAGGGGCAGAGTGGCATAGGGGTACTGGGGCCGGAAGGCAGAGGGGGAACAAGGTGGGGAGACAGAGGGGAACCAGGGCCAGGAGGCAGAAGGGTACCTAGGCCGGGCGACGGAGACCAGGGCCGGAACAGAGAGAGACCCAAAGCCGTTGAGGTAGAAGGAAACCATGGCGGGGAGTCACACAGGGACCAGGGCCGGGAGGCTTAGGGGGACCAAGGCAGGGTGGCAGAGGGGGACCAGGGAAGGCTGCAGACGGGGACATGGGTCAGGAGGCCTAGAGGGACCAGGGCTGGGAGGAAGAGGGGTTCCTGGGAAGGGATACATGGGGACCAGAGCCGTGAGGGCAAAGTGTACCTGGGCTGGTAGATGGGGACCAGGGCAAAGAAGCTGAAGTGGATTTCGTCCAGGAGGCAGTGTGGTACCTTGGCCGGAGACAGAGGGGCACCAGAGCTGAGAGGCCTTGGGGACCAGGGCAGGGAGGCAGAGGGGTACCAGGGCCTGGAGGCTGAGGGGGACCAGGGCCAGGAGGCAGAGGGGAACCTAGACTGGGAAACAGGGGGACCAGGGCCGGGAGACAGATAGGGACCAGGGTCAGGAGGCAGATTGGGACCAGGGCCAGGAGGCAGAGGAATACCTGGGATGGGAGACTGGGGGACCAGGGCCGGGAGACCGAGGGGTATCTGGGCTGGGAAACAGGGTCCAGGGCTGGGAGGTTGAAGAGGACCTGGTCCAGGAGGCAGTGTGGTACCTTGGATGGGAGGCAGGGGGTTACCAGGGCTGAGAGGCCTTGGGGACCAGGGTAGGGAGGCAGAGGGGGGCAAGGACTGGAAGGCAGAGGGGGACCAGTGCCAGGAGGCAGAGGGGGACGTAGACCGGGAAATGGGGACCAGGGCAGGGAGGCCGAGGGGTACCCGGGCTGGGAGACGGGGGACCAGGGCCGGGAGGTAGAGGAGATACAGTGATGGGACGGTAAGTGACCCAGGGGCCTGGAAGTAGAAGGACACCAGGGCCTGGAGGCACTGAGGTACCAGTGCTAGGAGGCAGAGGGAGACCACTGCCGGGAGGTAGAGGGGGACCAGGGCGGGAAGCAGAGGTGCACCTGGGACAGGAAACAGAGGGACCAGTGCCGGGAGATAGAGGGGTACCTGGGCCGGGAGACAGGAGGATCAGGGCCGGGACAGAGAGAGGGACCAGGGCCTGGAGGTAGAGGGAGACCAGGGCCAAGAGGCAGAGGGATACATGGCTCTGGAGTCAGAGGGACCAGGGTCTGAAGGTAGAGGGGACCCTGAGCCGAACGGAGAGAGACCCAAGGGCATGGAGGTTGTAGGAGACCAGGGCCGGGAGGCAGAGGGGGACTTGGGCCGGGAGAAATGGGGACAGGGGCTGGGAGGCAGAGGGGTATTTGAGCTGGGAGATGGGGGACCAGGGCCGGGAGGCAGAGGGGTATCTGGGCTAGGAGACGGAGGGACCAGAGCCTGGAGGTGTAGAGGTACCTGGGCTAGGAGGTAGAGGGGACCCAGGGCCGGGATGGAGAGAGATCCAAGGGTCTGGAGATAGAGGGAGACCATGGCCTGAGGCACAGAGGGTCCAGGTTCAGGAGGCACAGAGGGACCAGGGCCGGGAGGCAGAGGGGGACCAGGGCCGGGAAACGGAGATCAGGACTGGCAGGCAGAGGGGTACCTCTGCCTCCCTGCCCTTGTCCCTTCTGATTCTCAGAAGTAAAGGGGAACTACGGCCAAAGGTCAGAGGGGAACAGGGACAAGAGGCACGGGGGGACCAAGGCAGGAAGGCAGAGGGGGACCAGGGCCGGGACGCAGAGTGGGACCAGGGTGAAGAGGCAGAGGGGGGCCAGGGCCAGGATTTAGAAGGGAACCTGAGCCAGTAGACAGGTGGACAAAGGCCGGAAGGCAGAGGGGGACCAGTGCCATGAGGCTGAGAGGTACCTGGGGTGGAAGGTAAAGGGGGACCAGGGCCGAAAAAGGGGCGGACAAGGGAAGGGAGACAGAGGGGGACTAGGGCCTGGAGGCAGATAGGAACCAGGGCCAGGAGACAAGGGGTCCCTGGGCCGCGAGACGGGGAACTAGGGTTGGGAGGCTTGGGTGACCAGGGCCCGGAAGCCGAGGGAGATAATAGCTAGGAGGCAGAGGGGTACCTGGGATCGGAGAAAGGGCACCAGTGTCTGGAGGCAGAGGGGGACCAGGGCCAGGAGGCAGACGGATACCTGGGCCGGTAGATGGGGGCCAGGGCCGGGAGGCAGAGGGGAACCAGGGCCAGGAGACAGAGGAATACCTGGGCCGGGAGGCAAAGTGGGACCAGGGCCGAGAAGCGGTGTGACGAGGTCAGGGAAGCAGAGAGCGGCCAGGACCAAGAGAAAGAGGGCAACCAGGGCTGGTAGACAGGACGACCAGGGCCGGGAGGCAGAGGGGTGCCTGGGCCAGGTGACTGGGGTGTCAGGGCTAGGAGGCAGAGGGTTACCTGTGCCGGGAGACAATGGGATTATGGCTGAGAAGCAGAGGGGAACCAGGGCCGAGAAACGGGGCATAACCAGGTCAGAGAGCCAGAAGCCGGCCTGGGCCGGGAATTTGAGGGGGACCAGGGCAGGGAGCCAGACGGGGACCAGGACCGAGAGGTAGACGGGACTCATGGCCAGGACGGAGAGAGACCCAGTGTACTGGAGGTAGAGGGAGGCCATGGCCAGGAGGCCCAAAGGTACCAGGGCCAGGAGGTAGAGGAGAACCAGGGCCAGGAAGCAGAGGTGTACCTGGGCCAGGAGATGGGAGACCATGGTCGGGAGGCGTTGCTCCCCGTGGTTTCGGAGGCAACTCTCGGGTTCTTACCCTCTCCGGGTCTTCGGACGTCTCCGGACGCGGCCCGTGTGTTCATACCAGGAAGAGTCAGCCAGAGGTTCCAAGCTTGGTTGCCGTTTATTTGCTATCAGCGGTTACATGGTTGAAAGAGAGAGAGAGAGAGAGAGCGCCCCCCCCATCTTGTTCGTCTCTTATACCTTCCGTTGCCCGGGGGTGGGGTTTTCTCGGGGAATGGCGCATCGAGGCTTTGCCATGTAGCACACGCCGCCTGCCAGCCACTAGCCTACCAACAGCTCTGTCCAGTCACGAAGCGTTTGCTCTGGCTCGCCCCCAGCCACCCGTTGACAACCATCGCTGGCTGCGGATATGGCCTTGAGGTTGCCTCCGAGCCTTGCAGGTGCAAGCTTGTTTTTCTTGCCCTGGTCTCTTAATCTCCTGTTGGTGAGTCTGTTTGGCCTTGAGCCGTTGGGTGCGGTTTGTGTGCACCTACTGCCTGTTCCCTGTTTGTTCCTTGCTCAGCGCCTTCCCCCGCTCCCTACGGGGAGGCAGAGAGGGACCAGGGCTGGAAAAGGGGGATCAGGGCCGGGAGGGAAAGGGGGACCAGGGCCGAGAAGCATGGGGGACAAGGTCATGGAGGTAGAGAGGGACCAGGGACAGGAGACGGAGGGAGACCAGGGCCGGTAGACGGGGGATCGGAGCCGGGAGGCAGAGGGTTACATGGGCCAGAAGATGGGGTCTAGGGCTGAGAAGCAGAGGGGAACCAGGGCCGAGAGGCCGGGGCGACCAGGTCAGAGAGGCAGAGGCCGGTCAGGGCTGGGAAGCAGAGGGGAACCGGGACAGGGAAGCAGAGGGGGACCAGGGCCTGGAGGCAAAGAGGGTCCAGGGCCGATAGACAAGGGGACTGGGGCCAGGAGGCAGAAGGGTCCCTGGTCGGGATACAGGGCCGAGAGGCGGGGGGAGACCAGGTCAGAGATTCAGAGGCGGACCAGGGTCGGGAAGCAGAGGGGGACCAGGGCAGGAAGGCAGAGGGGGACCAGGGTGGGCAGGCAGAGGGGGACCAGGGCCGGGAAGGCAGAGGGGGACCAGGGCCGGGACGCAGGTGGGACCAGGGCCGGGAAATGGGGATCAAGCCGGCAGGCAGAGTGGTACCACTGCTTCCCTGCCCTTGTACCCCCTGCTTCTCAGAAGTAAAGAGGAACTAGGGCCCAAAGTCAGAGGGGGACCAGGGACGTAAAGCAGGGTGCGACCGGGGCTGGGAGGCAGAGGGGAACCTGGGCCGGGAGGCAGAGGGGTATCCGGGCCAGTAGATGGTGAACCAGGGCCAATAGGCAGAGGAGTTCCTGGGCCGGGAGAAAGGGGGACTTGAGCTGGAAGGCAGAGGGGCACCAGGTCCATTAGACAGGATACCAGAAACGGGAGGCAGAGGGGTACCTGGGCCGGGAGACAGGGGGGCCAGTACTGGGAGACAGAGGGGTACCTGGGCCGGGAGACAGGGGGGCCAGTGCTGGGAGACAGAGGGGTAGTTGTGCTGGGAGACAGTGGGACTGGGGCTGAGAAGCAGGGGGGAACCAGGACCGAGAGGCTGGGGGTGACCAAGTCAGAGGCAGAGGCCGATCTGGGCCGGGAAGCAGAAGGGGACCAGGGACGGGAGGCAGAGGGGGACCAGGGCCGGGAGGCAGAAGGGTATCTGGGCCGCGAGACAGGGAAACCTAGGCCGGGAGATAGAGGGTCCCAGGGCCTGGACGGAGAGAGGGGCCAGGGCCTGGAGATAGAGGGACACCAGGGCTTGGTAGAATAGGGGGACCTGGTCCAGGAAGTAGAGGGGACCCCTGGCCGGGAAGGAGAGAGACCCAGTGTCCTGAAGGTAGAGGGAGATCAGGACCGGGAGGCTCAAAGGGACTAGTGTCCGGTGGTAGAGAGGGATCAGGGCCTGGAGGTAGAGGGGGACCAGGGCCAGGAGGCAGAGGGGTACCTGGGCCGGGAGACAGGGGGGACCAGGGTTAGGAGGTAGCCGGGGAGCTGGGCCAGGAGGCAGAGGGGGACCAGGGTTGGGAAACGGGGATCAGGTCCTGCAGGCACAGGGGTACCTCTGCCTTCCTGCTCTTGCACCCCCCCCCCCCACTTCTCATAAGTACAGGGGAACTGCGGGTGAAAGTCAGAGGGGGACGAGGGACGATAGGCGGTGGGGACCAAGGCAGGGAGGCAGAGGGGGACAAGGGCCGGGATGCAGAGGGGGACCAGGGCGGCAAGGCATAGGGGAAGCAGGGCCAGGATTTAGAAGGGTACCTGGGCCAGGAGACAGGGGGACCAGGGCCAGAAGTTTGAGGGGACCCAGGGCAGGGAGGCAAAGCTGGACCAGGGTAGGGGAGGCTGGGGGGACTAGGGCAGTGGGGGACTAGAGCCAGGAGGCAGAGGGGTACCTGGGTCCGGATACAGGGTACCAGGGCCGGGAGGAAGAGGGAGATCAGGGCCACTAGGCAGAGGGGTACCTGGGCCGATAGGCAGAGGGGGAACAGGGCCAGGGCACAGAGGAGTTCCTGGGCCAGAAGGCAAAGGGGGACCACGGACAAGACGTGGGGGGTGCAAGTGCAGGGAGGCAGAGGGGGACCTGGGCCTAGAGGCAGAGGTGGACCAGGGCCAGGAGGCAGAGGGGAACCTAAGCAGGGGGACCAGACCTGGGAGGTAGAGGGGACACAGGGCCAGGACAGAGAGAGATCCAAGGGCCTGGAGGTAGAAGGAGACCAGGGCCGGGAGGCTGAGGGGGGCCAGGGCCAGGAGGCAGAGGAGTACCTGGGCCGGGAGATGGGGGGGACCAGGGCCAGGAGGAAGAGTGGTATCTGGGCTGCGAGACGGTGTCCAGGCCTGGGAGGCTGAAGGGGACCTGGTCGAAGAGGCAGTGAGGTATCTTGGCCGGGAGGCAGAGGGGGACAAGGACTGGAAGGCAGAGCGTTACCTGGGCTGGGAGGCCGAGAGGAACCATGGCCAAGAGGCAGAGGTGTACCTGGGCCGAGGCAAATTGGGGTACTAGAGTGGGGAGGCAGAGGGGGACCTGGGTCGAGAGACTTGGGGACCAAGGCCCGGAGGAAGCGGGGACCAGGGCCGGTATGGAGAGAGACCCAAGGGCCTAGAGGTAGAAGGATACCAGGGCCGGTTATAACAGAGGGACCAGGGCCTGTAGGTAGAGGGGAACCAGGGCTGGGTGACAGAGGGGGACCAGGGCCAGGAGGCAGAAGGGTACCTGGGCCAGGAGACAGGGACCAGGGCCAGGAGGTAGAGGGGACCCAGGGCCAGGAGGGAGAGAGACGCAAGGGCCTGGAGGTAGAAGGAGACAAGGGACAGGAGGCACAGAGGGACCAGGGCCATGAGGCAGAGGGTGACCAGGGCAGGGCGGCAGAGGGGGACTTGGGCCAGGAGGCAGAGGTGTACCTGGGCTGGGAGAAAGGGGGAAAAGAGCAGGGAGGCAGAGGGGAACCGGGGCCTGGAGGCAGAGTGGGATCGTTGCGGGGGGGGGAGTAGAGGGGGACCAGGGCCACGAGGCAGAGGGGTACCCGGTCTGGAAGACAGGGAGACCAGGTCTGGGAGGCACAGAGGTACCTGAGTGGGAAGACAGGTGGACTAGATCCGAGAGGCAGGGGGACCCAGGCCGTGAGGTAGAGGGGACCCAGGGCCTGAAGGTAGAGGGAGACCAGTGCTGGCAGGTGCAGCTGAGCCAGGGCCCTGAGGCAGAGGGGGACCAGGGCTGGGAAACCGGAACCCAAGCCAATAGGCAGAGAGGTACCTCTGCTTCCCTACACTTGTCCCCCTACCCCTCCCCGGTTCTCGGACATAAAGGGAAACTAAGGCCGAAAGGCAGAGGGGGAACAGGGACGGGAGGCATAGGCGGACCAACGCAGGGTGGCAGATGGGGACCTGGGCTGGGAAGCAGAGGGTATCTGGGTTGGGAGGCAAAGGGGTACCAGAGCCAAAAAGCTGTGGGGACAAGGGCAGGGAGGCAGAGGGGGACCAGGGCCAGGAGGCAGAGAGGAACCTGGGTCGGGAGACAGGGGGACCAGGGCCGGGATGCAGATGGGGACCAGCGCGGGTTGGCAGAGGGGGACCAGGGCCAGGAGGAAGAGAGGTACCTCGACCGGGAGACCGGAACAACGGCTGGGAATTAGAGGAGACCTAGGTCCTGGAGACAGGAGGACCAGGACTGAGAAGCAGAGGGGTATCAGGGCTGAGGGGCGGGGGCGACCAGGTCATAGACGCAAAGGCTGACCAGTGCTGGGAGACAGAGGGGTACCTGGACTGGGAGGTAAAGGGGGACCAGGGTGGAGAAGTGAGGGCGACAAGGGCAGGGAGGCCGAAGGGGACCAGGGCCGAGAGTTCGAGGGGGACCAGGGCCCGGGGGTAGAGAGGGACCAGGAATGGGAGGCAGAGAGTTACCTGGGCCGGGAGACAGGTGTAACAGGGCCGAGAGGCAGAGGAGGACCAGGGCCGGGAGACAGATGACAGAAGCAGCGTGGAGCCGTGGAAAGAGCTCGGATTTTGGTGTCAGAAGTCATGGGTTCAAATCCCGACTCCACCAATTGTCAGCTGTATGACTTTGGGCAAGTCACTTCACTTCTCTGGGCCTCAGTTACCACATCTGTAAAATGGCGATTAAGACTGTGAGCCCCCCAACCCCATGCGACAAACTGATCACCTTGTAACCTCCCCAGCGTTTAGTAGAGTACTTTGCACATAGTAAGCTCTTAATAAACGTTATTATTATTATTATTATTATTATTATTATTATTATTGTAATTATTATTGGGACTAGGGCGGGTTGGCAGAGGGGGACCAGGGCCAGGAGGTTGAGGGGTACCTAGGCCGGGAGACAGGGGGACAAGGGCCGGGATGTAAAGGAGACCCAGGTCCAGGACAAAGACTCGCCCAAGGGCCTGGAGTTAGAAGGAAACCAAGGCCGGGAGGCCCTGGGGTACCAGAAGGCACAGAGGGACCAGGTCCGTGAGGCAGAGGGGGACCAGGGCATGGTGGCGGGGGGACCATGGCCAGGAGGCAGAGGGGTACCTGGGCAGGGAGGCAAAGGGGCAGCAGGTCGAGAAGCGGGAAGGACTAGGGCAGGAAGGCAGAAAGGTACCTGGGCCGGGAGGCAGGGGAACCAGGGCAGAGAGGCAGAAGGGTCCGTGGGCCGAGAGACGGGAACCAGGGCCGCGAGGCAGAGGTTGACTAGGGCCGGGAGGCAGATGGGGACCAGGGCGGGTAGGCAGAGGGGGACCAGGGCCAGGAGGCAGACTGGCTCCTAGGCCAGGAGACGGGTACCAGGGCAGGGAGGTAAAAGGGACTAGGGCCGTGATGGAGAGAGGGACCAGGACCTGGAGGCCGAGGGAGACCAGAGCCGGGAGGCACAGAGGGACCAGGGCTGGGAGGCAGACGGGGATCAGGGCAGAGAGGCAGAGGGGGACCAGGGCCAGGTAGTAGAGGGGTACCTTGCCCGGGAGGCAAAGGGGATCCAGGACAGAGATGCGGGTGCGACAAGGGCAGGGAGGTAGAGGGGGATCAGGGTGGTTAGGTAGAGGGAAAACTGGGTCAGGAGAAAGGAGAACCAGGGCTGAGAAGCAGAGGGGGTCCAGAGCCGAGAGGCAGGGGGTGACCTGGTCATAGACGCAGATGCGGACCAGGGCCGGGAAGCAGAGGAGTACCTGGGATGGGAGGCACAGGGGAACCAGGGCGGAGAAGCCGGGGCGACAAGGGCAGGGAGGCAGAGGGTGACCAGGGCCTGGAGGATGAGCGGGGTCAGGGCTAGGAGGCAAAGGGGTACCTGGGACGGGAGACAGGGGGACCAGGGCCGAGAAGGCAGAGGGAGACTCGGGCCGGGAGGCAGATGGGGAACAGGGCCAGGAGGCAAAGGGGTACATAGGCCGGGAGACAGGAGGACCGGGGCCGGGAGGTAGAGCGGACCGTGGGTCGGGATGGAGACCCACCTGGAGGTTGAAGAAAACCAACACCAGGTTGCTGTGGGGGACCAGCGCCGGGAAGCACAGAGGGTCCAGAGCCAGGAGGCAGAGGGGGACCAGGGCAGGGTGGCAGGTGTGGGCCAGGTCCAGGAAGCAGAGCCGTACCTGGGTCGCTAGGCAAAAGGGGATCAGGTTCGAGAAGCAGGGGGTCAAGGGCAGGGAGGCAGCGGGGGACCAGGGCCGGGATGCCAAGGAGGGCCAAGGATGGAAGACAGATGGGGACCAGGGTAGGTAGGCAGAAGGGGTCCAGGTCCAGGAGACAGAGGGTTACGTGGGCCGGGAGACAGGGGTCCAGGGCCGGGAGGCAGAGGGGGACCAGGGCCTGGAGGCAGAGGGGTTCCTGGGTCTGAGGACAGGGGGACCAGAGCTGAGAGGAAGAGGGGACCCAGGGCCGGGACGGAGAGAGACCCAAGGGCTTGGAGGTAGAAGTAGACCATGGTCGGGAGGCAGAGGGGTACCTGGGTCGGAAGACAGGGGGACCAAGGCCGGGTGTACTTGTGCTGGGAGGCAGAGCGGGACCAGGGCCAGGAGGCAGTTGGGTACCTGGGCCGGGAGACAGAGGGGGACCAGAACCAGGAGGCAGGGGCGTACCTGGACTAGGAGACGGAGTCCAGGGCTGGGAGTCAGAGCAGGACCAGGGCCCGGAGGCAGAGGGGGACCAGGTCCAGGAGGCAGAAGGGGACCAGCGCTGGGAGGCAGAGGGTGACCATGCCTGGAGGCAGAGGGGTACCTTGTTCTTGAGACAGGGGGACCAGGGCCGGTAGAAGGAGACCAGTGCCGGGAGGTAGAGGAGGACCAGGGCCGGGAGGCAGAGCGGTTCCTGGGTCGGGAAAGCAGGGGACAAGGGCCGGGAGGCAGAGCTGACCCAGGGCCGGGGCAGAGAGAGTGACCAGGGCCTGGAGGCACAGAGGTACCAGGGCCTAGAGGTAGAGGGAGACCATGGCCAGGAAGGAGAGGGGTACCTGGATCTGGTGACAGGGGGACCTGGACTGGGAAGTAGAGAGGACCCAGGATCAGAACGGAGAGAGTCCCAAGGTCCTGGAGGTAGGAAACCAGAGCCAGGAGGCAGAGGGGGACCAGGGCGGGGAGGCAGTGGGGTACCAGGGCCAGGAGACAAAGGGGGAACAGGGGCAGGTGGCAGAGGGGGACCAGGGCCTGGAGACAAGTGGGGACCAGGGCCAGGCGACAGAGGGGTACCCGGTCCGGGAGATGGGGGTGTTCCTCTGCCTCCCTGCACTTGTCCTTCACGCTTCTTGGAAGTAAAGGGGAACTAGGGCTGTAAGGCACAGGGGAACAAGGGATGGGAGGCAGAAGGGGATCAGGGCAGGGTGGCAGGGGGAGCCAGGGCCAGGAGATAGAGGGCTACCTGGGCCGGAAGAGGGGGGACCATGGCCGGGAGGAGGAATAGGGGGACCAAGGCCTGGAGGAAGGGGGGTACCAGGGACGAGAGACAAAGGGGACCAGGGCCGAGAAGCGGGGGTGACAAGGGCAGGGAGGCAGAGCGGGACCAGGGACAGTAGACAGGGGTGACCTGGGCCGGGTGGGAGAGGGGTACCTGGGTCGGGAAACGGGGGACCAGGGCCGGGAGATAAGGGGTTCCTCTGCCTCCCTTCCCTTGTTCCCCCGCTTCTTGGAACTAAAGGGGAACTAGGGCTGGCAGGAACAGGGGAACCAGGGACGGAGGCAGAGGGGGACCCGGGCCAGGATTTAGAAGGGTACCTGGGCCAGGAGACGGGGGACCGGGGCCGGGAGGTAGAGGAGACCCAGAGCCAGAAGGCAGAGGGAGACCAGGGCAGGGTGGCAGTGGGGGACCAGGGCCAGGAGGCAGAAGAATTCCTTGGCTGGGAGATGGGGGACCAGAGCGGGCAGGTAGAGGGGACCCAGGGCCGCGACGAAGAGAAGGACCAGGGTTTGGAGGTAGAGGGAGAACAGTGCCGGGAAGCACAGAAGGACCAGGCCCCAGAGGGAGAAGTGGACCAGGGCCAGGAGGCAGAGGGGTACCTAGACTGGGAGGCAGAGGGGTACTAGGGCTAGAAGGCAGAGGGGTACCTGGGCCAGGAGGCACGGGAACCAGGGCCTAGAGGTAGAAGGCACCCAGGCCTGGGACGGAGAGAGACCCAAGGGCCTGGATGTAGAGGGAGATTTGGGCTGGGAGGCACAGAGCGACCAGGGCCGGGAGACACAGAGCGACCAGGGCAGGGAGGCATAGAGTGACTTGGGCTAGGAGGCAGCGGGACTAAGGCCCAGAGGTGGGGGGAACCAGGATAGGGAGGCAGAGGGGGACCAGGGCCGGGAGGCAGAGGGGGACCAGCATGGGGAGGCAGAGGGGGATCAGGGCCCAGAGGCAGAGTGGGTACCTGGGCCGGGAGACAGGGGTACCAGGTCCTTGATGCAGAGGGGGAAAAGGGCCAGGATGCGGCGGGGTACCTGGGCCGGGAGGCAGAGGGGGACCACGTCGAGGAGCAGAAAGGAAGCAGGTCCGAGGGGCAGGGGAGGACCACGGCAGGAAGAGGGGGAGCAGGAATGGGACTTAGAAGGGGACCAGGGTGGGGAGGCAGAGGGGTCCAGGGTTGGGAGGTAGTCGGGTACCTGGGCTGGGAGACAGCTGGACCAGGGCCCGGAGGTAGAGGGAACCAAGGGCCGGGATTGAAAGAGAACCAAGGGCCGGTATTGAAAGAGAACCAAGTCCGAGTTGCACAGAGGGACCAGGTCCGGGAGGCAGAGGAGTACCTGGGCCAGGAGACAGGGGGCCGACGGCCAGGAGGCAGAGGCGTACTAGGCCAGGAGATGGGCAGCAGATCTGGGTTGTATATGGCTGGGGCGGAGCCCTCTCCCCTGAGCCAGGCCTGGAGGTAGAGGAGGACCAGGGCCAGAAGGCAGAGGGATATCTGGGCCGGGAGATGAGGGACCAGGGCCGGGAGGCAGAGGGTGACCTGGGCCAGAAGACAGAGGGACCAGGGTCGGGAGACAAAGCGGGGTGACAAGGGCAGGGAGGCAGAGGGGGACCAAAGCCGGGTGGCCGAGGGGGACCAGGGCCTGGAGGCAGAGGTGTACCTGGTCCGGGAAACGGGGAATATGGCCTGTAGTTAGAGGTGACCCAGGGCCGTGATGGAGAGAGGGACCAGGGCCTGGAGGCAGAGGGGGACCAGGGCCAGGAGGCACAGAGGAACCAGAGCCGGGATGCAGACGGGGATCAGGGCGTGGAGGCAGAGGGGGACCAAGGCCAGGAGGCAGAGGAGTAGATGGGCCGCGAGACAGGGGGACCATGCCCGGGAGGCAGAGGGATACCTGGGCTGGGAGATGGGGACCAGGGCCAGGAGGCAGAGGGGTAACTGGACCGAGATACGGGGTCCCACGGCCGGGAGCAGAGGGTGACCAGGGCCAGGAGGTAGAGACGTACCAGGGCCGGGAGGTAGAGTGGGACCATGGCCAAGAAGTAGAGGGGACCGGGATAGGAAGTTATAGGGGGACCTGGGCCGGCAGACAGGAAGACCAGAGCCGTGAATCGGACCAGGGCGGGTAGGCAGAGGGGGACCAGGCCCAGGAGGCGGAGTGGAACCTAGGCCGGGAGGTAGGGGGACCCGGTCTGGGAGGTAGATGGGACCTGGGGCGGGACAGAGAGAGAGAGCAGGGCCTGGAGGTCCAGGGAGACCAGGGCCGGGAGGCACAGAAGGACCTGGGTCAGGAGGCAGAGGGGGACAAGGGCCAGGAAGCATAGGGGTATCTGGGCCGGGAGGCAGGGGACCAGGGCCGGGAGGCAGAGGGGTACCTGGGCCGGACGACAGGAGGACCAGGGCTAAGAAGCAGAGAGGGACCAGGGCCGAGAGGCCCGTGGTGACCAGATCATAGACGCAGAGGCGGACCAAGACCTGGAGGCAGAGGGGAACCTGGGCCGGGAGGCAAAGGGGGACTAGAGTGGAGATGCGTGGCCGATGAGGGCAGGGAGGCAGTCGGGGACCAGGGCTGGGCAGCCGAGGGAGAGCAGGGCCTGGAGGCAGAAATGGACCAGAGCTAGGAGGCAGAGGAGTACCTGGTCCGGGAGACAGAGGGACCAGAGCCGATAAACAGAGTGGTACCTGGGCCGGGAGGCAGAGGGGACCAAGGGCCTGGACGGAAACTCACCCAAGGGCCTGGAGCTAGAAAGAAACAAAGGCCGGGAAGCCCTGAGGGACGAGGGCCGGGAGGCATAGAGGGACCAGGTCCAAGAGGCAGATGGGGACCAGGGCAGGATGGTGAGGGGGGACAAGGGTCAGGAGGCAGAGGGGTACCTGGGCCGGGAGGCATAGGGGGACCAGGGTCAAGAAGCGGAGGGGACAAGGGCAGGGAGGCAGAGGGGTACCAGGGCTGGGAGGCAGATTGGGACCAGGGCGGATAGGCCTAGAGGGACCAGGGCCAGGTGGCAGAGAGGTACTCAGGCCGGGAGATAAAGGAACCAGGGCAGGGAGGCCGAGGGGTACGTGGGCCGCGACGGAGACTCACCCAAGGACCTAGAGGTAGAAGAAACCAAGGCCAGGAGGTCCTGGGGGACCAGGGCCGGTTGCACAGAGGAACCAGGTCCGGGGAGCAGAGGGGGACCAGGGACGAGTGGTGGGGGCCTAACAAGGCCAGTAGGCAGCGGGGTACCTGGGCCGGGAGACAGAGGGATCAGGGCTGGGAGGTAGAGGGGACCCAGGGCCGGGATGGAGACTCACCCAAGGGCCTGGCGGTACAAGGCCTGGAGGCACAGAGGGACTAGGTCCAGAATGCAGAGGGGGATCAGGGCATGGTGTCATGGGGGACCAGGGCCAGGAGGCAGAGGAGTACATGGGCCGGGAGGCATAGCGGGAACAGGGTCGAGAATCGGGGGAGACAGGGGCAGGGAGGAAGGGGGGACCAGGGCCGGGAGGCTAGGGAGTACCAGGGAGGCACATAGGGTCTAGGTCCAGAATGCAGAGAGGGATCAGGGCATGGTGTAAGGGGGGACCAGGGCATGTAGGCAGAGGGGGACCAGGTCCAGGAGGCAGAGGGATACCTGGGACGGGAGATGGTGGAGCAGGGCCAGGAGGTAGAGGGGTACCTGGGCCGGGAGACGGGGACCAAGGCAAGTGGGCAGAGGGGCCCAGGTCCAGGAGGCAGAGGGGTACCTGGGCTGGTAGACGGGGGACCAGGGCCGGAAGTCAGAAGGGTACCTGGGCCGGGAGGCAGGGGGACCAGGGCAGGGGGGCAGAGGGGTACGTGGCCCGGGAGACAGGGGACCAAGGCTGAGAGACAGAGGGGAACCAGGGCAGGGTGGTGGAGAGGTACCAGGGTTGGGAGGCAGAGGGTTACCAGGGCCGAGAAGAAGGGGGACTAGGGTCGGGATGCGCTTAGTACAGTGCTCTGCACACAGTAAGCACTCAATAAATATGATTGAATGAATGAAAAGGAGGCCAGAGCCCAGAGCCACAGGGGGACCAGGACCGAGAGATAAAGGGGGACCAGGGCGGGGTGGCAGAAGTCGATCAGGGCCAGGTGGCAGAGGGGTACCTACACCGGGGGACAGCGGGACCAGAGCCTGGAGGTAAAGGGGACCCAAGTCCCGGACGGAGAGAGAAGCGGGAGGGACCAGGGCAGAGAAGCAGAGGGCGACCTAGGGCGGTAGATGAGTACCTGGGCCGGGGGGCAGGGAGACCAGAGCGGGAGGTAGAGGAGACCCAGGGTCGCAACAGAGAGAAGGACCAGGGCCTGGAGGTAGAGGGAGAACAGTGCCGGGAAGCACAGAGGGACCAGGCCCCGGAGGCAGAGGGGGACCTTGGCAGGGCAGTGGAGGGGGACCAGGACCAGGAGGCAGAGGGACACCTCGACCGGGAAACAGAGGGGGACCAGGGATGCGAGGTGAAGGGGAGCAAGGACCGGGAGTCTGAGTGGTGCCTGGGGAGGGAGACAAGAGGACGATTGACAGGAGGCAGAGGGGTACCAGGCTGGGAGACGGACAGCAGGTCCAGGTTGTATATGGGACCCAGGGCTGGGAAAGAGAGGGGGACCCGGGCCTGGAGGCAGAGGGGGACCCGGGTCTGGAGGCATAGTGGTACCAGGGCTGGTATGAAGACAGGAACCAAGGCCAGAAGGGTGAGGGGTGCCTGGGCCGGGAAAAAGGGGGATGACGGCCAGAAAGGGACCAGGGCCGGTTGGAAGAGGGGAATGACGGCCAGAAGGGGACCAGGGCTGGGAGACGGGCAGCAGGTCTGGATGATATGTATGACCTGGGGCTGGGACGGAGAGGGGAACCCGGGCCTGGAGGCCGAGGGGGACCAGAGCATGTAGGCAGAGGGAGACCAGGGCCAGAAGGCAGATGGGTACCTGGGCCGGGAGACAGGGGGACTAGGTCCGGGAGGCAGAGGGGAACCTGGGCCGGGAGACAGGCGGACCAGGGCCGAAAGACAGAGGGGAACCAAGACTGAGACTCAGGTGGGAACCAGGGCAGGGAGGCAGAGGGGTAACAGGACCAGGAGGCAGAGGGGGACCGGGGCCGGGAAGCTGAGGTTGTAGATGGGTCAGAGGACAGGAGGACCAGGGCCAGGATGGAGAGAGACCCAAGGGCCTGGAGGTAGAAGGAGACCAGAACCAGGAGGCACAGAGCGCTTAGTACAGTGCTCTGCATGAAGTAAGCCCTCAATAAATACGATTGAATAAATGAATGAACCAGGGCCGGGAGGCAAAGGGGAATCAGAGCAGGGTGGTAGAGGGGGACCAGGGCAAGGAGGCTAAATGGTCCCTGTGCCGGGGACAAGGCGACAAAGGCCTGGAGGTAGAGAGGATCCACGGCCGAGGAGGAGAGAGACCCAAGGGCCTGGTGGGAGAATGAGACCAGGATCCGGAGGCACAGAGGGTCCAGGGCCGGGAGGCAGAGGGGGACCAGGTCAATGAGGCAGAAGGCGACCATGGCCAGGATGCAGAGGGTTACTTGGGCCGGGAGATGGGGGTTCAGGAAGAGGGGGACCAGTGCCAGGAGTCAGAGGGGTACCTGGCTGGGAGGCATAGGGGTACCACGGCCTGGAGGCAGAGGGGGACCAGGGCCAGGAGGCAGAGGGGTACTTAGGCCAGGAGACAGGTGGCCCAGGGCAGGGAGGAAGAGGTGTACCTGGGTTGGGAGGCATAGGGGGACCAGGGCCGGGAGGTAGAAGGGACCCTGGGACGGGACAGAGAGCGACCCAGGGTCTTGAAGGTAGAAGAAATACATGTCAGGGAGGCACTTAGGAACGAAGGCCGGGAGGAAGAGGGGGACCAGGGCAGGGTGGCATAGTGGGACCAGGGTCAGGAGGCAGATGGGTACCTGGGCCAGGAGATGGGGGACCAAGGGCTGGAGGTAGAAGGAGACCAGGGCCGGGAGGGGCAGAGCTACCAGGCCCGGGAGGCAGAGGAGGTCCAAGGCAACGCGGCAGGAGGGGACCATGACCGGTAGGCAGAGGGTTACCTGAGCTGGGAGACAGGGGTACCAGGGCAGGGAGGCAGAGGGGTATCTGGGCCTGGAGACAGAGTGACCAGGGCCGATAGGCAGAGGGGTACCAGGGCCAGGAGGCAGAGGGGCACCTGGGCTGGGAGACGGGGTCCAGGGCCTGGAGGCAGAGGGGGACGAGGGACAGCAAGCTGAGGGGTACCTGGGCAGGGAGGCAAAGGAGGACCTGGGCCAGGAGGTGGAAGGGACCAGGGCCAGGAGGCAAAGGGGTACCTGGGCCGATAAGCTGGGTTGACAAGGTCAGGGAGGCAGAGAGGGACCAGGGCCAGGAGGCAGAGGGGTACCTGGTTCGGGAGATGAGGGTTCCATAGCCGGGAGGCAAAGGAGCACCTGGGCCGGCGGTCAGGGGGACAAGGGCTGAGCGGCAGAGGGGGACGAGAAGCGAGTGGCAGAGGGGGATCAGAGCGGAGAGACTGGGGGGACCAGGGCAGGGAGGCAGAGGGGGACCAGGGCCAGGAGGCAGACGGGTACTTGGGCCGGAAGACGGGGGACCAGGGTCGGAAGGTAGAGGGGTACCTGGGCCGGGAGGCAGAGGGGTACAGGTGCTGAGAAGCCGGAGAGACCCGGGCAGGGAGGCAGAGGAGGAGCAGGGCCAGGAAGCAGAGGTTTACCTGGACTGGGAAACAGGGTGCCCAGGGCGTGAGGTAGCGCGGTACCTGGGCCGGGAGACAGGGGGACCAGGGCTGGTAGGTAGAGGGGACACAGGGCTAGGACTGAGAGAGTGGCCAGGGCCCGGAGGTAGAGGAAGACCAGGACTGGCAGGCACAGGGGGACCAGGGCCGGGAGGCAGAGGGGAACCAGGGCCGAGAAGTAGGGGGGACCAGGGCCAGGAAGCAGAGGGGTACCTGGGCCAGGAAACAGGGGGACCAGGGCTGGAAGGTAGAGAGGACCCAGGCTTAGGACGGAGATAGACCCAAGAACCTGGGGGTGGAAGGAGAACAGGGCCGGGAGGCCCAGAGGGTTGAGGGCCGGGAGGCAGAGGAGGACTCGGGCAGGGTAGCAGAGGGGGACCAGGGCCAGGAGGCAGAGGGGTACCTGGGCTGAAAGACAGGGGGACTAGGCTGGGAGGCAGAAGTATACCTGGGCTACAAGACAAGGGGACCAGGGCCGCATGTTAGAGGTGACTCAGGGCCCGAAGGTCGGGGGCGGGGACCAGGGCCAGAAAGAAAAGTGTGACCACAGCTGAAAGGCAGAGGGGGACAAGGGCTGGGAAGCAGAGGGGGACCAGGGCCGAGAAGCCGGTGGGGGCACCAGGGCAGGGTGGCAGAGCGGGACCAGGGCGAGGATGCAGAGGGAGACCAGGGCCAGGATTTAGAAGGGAACCTGGGCTAGTACACAGGTGGACAAGGGCCAGAAGGCAGGGGGGACCAGTGCCAGGAGCCTGAGGGGTACCTGGGCTGGAAGGCAAAAGGGGACCAGGGCCGAGAAGGGGGTGGACAAGGGAAGGGAGGCAGAGGGGGACCAGGGTCGGGAGGCAGAGGGGGACCAGGGCCAGGAGGCAAGGTGTTCCTGGGCCGGGATACTGGGGACTAGGGTCGGGATGCTTGGGTGACCAGGGCCGGGAAGCAGAGAGGGATCAGGGTCAGGAGGCAGAGAGGGATCAGGGCCAGAAGGCAGAGGGGTACCGTGGTCCAGAGAAGGGAGACCAGGGTCAGGAGGTAGAGGGGAGCCAGGGCCAGGAGGCAAAGGGTTCCTGGACAGGGAGACAGGAGACTAGAGTCGGGAGGCTTGGGTGACCAGGGCCGGGAGGCAGAGGGGGATGAAGGCCAGGAGGCAGAGGGGTACCGGGGCCCGAAGAACAGGGACCAGGGTCGGGAGCCAGAGGGTGACTAGGGTTAGGAGGCATAGGAGTACATGGGCGGGGAGACTGGGGGTCCAGGGCCGGGAGACATGGGGACCTAGGCAGGGAGGCAGAGGGTCCCAGGGTCGGGATGGAGAAAGGGATCGGGGCTTGTAGGTAGAGGGAAACCAGGCTGGCAGAGCGGGGGCACCCATGCCCAGGACGGAGAGAGACCCATGGCCCATGTCTTGGAGGTAGAGGGGGACCAGGGCAGGGAATCAGGAGGGACCAGGGCCGGAAGGTAGAGGGAGTCCAGGGCTGGCAGAACACGGGGGCCAGAGCATGGAGGTAAAGGGGACCCATGGCCTGGACGGAGAGAGACCCAGTGGCCTGCAGGAAGAGGGAGGCCATGGCCGGGTGGCTTAAAGGGACCAGGGCCGTGAGGCAGAGCGGGACCTGGTCCTGGAGGTAGAGGAGGACCAGGGCCAGGAGGCAGAGGTGTACCTGGGCCAGGAGACGGGAGACCAGGGTCGGGATGCAGAGAGGGACCAGGACCAGGAGGCAGAGGAAGACCAGGGTTGGGAAACGAGGATCAGGGCAGGGGGCAAAGGGGGACCAGGGCCGAGAAGCATGGGGGACAAGGTCAGCAAGGTAGAGATCGACCAGGGAAAGGAGATAGAGGGGGACCAGGGCCGGTAGACAGGTGGACCGGGGCCAGGAGGCAGAGAGTTACCTGGGCCAGGAGACGGAGCCTAGGGCTGAGAAGCAGAGGGGAATCATGGCCGAGAGGCAGGGGGCGACCAGGTCAGAGAGGCAGAGGCCGGTCAGGGCTGGTATGCAGAGGGGGACTGGGACAGGGAGGCAGAGGGAGAACAGGGCCTGAAGGCAGAGAGTGAACAGGGCCAGTAGACAAGGGGGTTGGGGCCAGAAGGCAGAAGGGTCCCTGGCTTGGTGATAGGGGGGCCAGTGCTGGAAGTCAGAAAGGTACCTGTGCTGGGAGACAAGGTGAATAAGGATGAGAAGCAGAGGGGAACCAGGGCCGAGAGGTGGGGGGCGACCAGGTCAGAGAGACAGAGGCCGGCCAGGGCTGGCAAGCAGAAGGTAACCAGGGCCGGGAGGCAGAGGGGGACCAGGGCCGGGAGGCATGGGGGGATCAGGGCCGGGAGGCAAAGGGGGACCAGGGCCGGGAAATGGGGATCAAGCCGGCAGACACAGTGGTACCACTGTCTCCCTGCCCTTGTACTCCCTGCTTCTCAGAAGAAAAGGGGAACTAGGGCCTAAAGTCAGAGGGGTACCAGGGACGTAAGGCAGGGGGCGATCAAGGCAGGGAGGCAGAGGGTGACCAAGGCCGGGAGGCAGAGAGGGACCAGGGTGGGGAGGCACGGGGACTAGGGTCAGGATGCAGAGGGACCATGGCTGGAAGTATGTGGGGACCCAGGGCTTTGAGACAGAGGGGGACCAGGGGAGGGAGACAGTGGGTCACCAGGGCCTGGAGGCATAGGGGTACCTGGGCCGGGAGACGGGACCAGGGTCGGGAGGCAGAGGGGGACCAGGGCTGCGAGGCAGAGTGGGACCAGTGTTGGGAAATGGGGATCAGGGACAGCAGGCACAGGGGTACCTCTGCCACCCTGCACTTGCCCCTCTCCAAACCCCCCCTGGCTTCTCGTAAGTACAGGGGAACTATAGCCGAAAGTCAGAGGGGGACCAGGGACGATAGGCGGTAGGGACCAAGGCAGGAAGGCAGAGGGGGACAAGGGCCTGGATGCAGAAGGGGACCAGGGAGGGAGGGAGGGGGGAGCAGGGCCAGGATTTAGAAGGGTACCTGGGCCAGGAGACAGGGGGACCAGGGCCAGGAAGTTGAGGGGACCCAGGGACGAGAGGCAGAGGGGGACCAGAGCAGGGTGGCAGTGGGGGACTAGGGCAAGGAGGCAGAGGGGTACCTGGGCCGGGATACGGGGGACCAGGGCTAGGAGGCAGAGGGGTACCTAGGCTGGAAGGCAGAGGGGGAACAGGGCCAGGGGGCAGAGAGGTACCTGGGCCATCAGGCAAAGGGGGACCAGGGCCAAGAAGTGGCGGGGGGGAACAAGTGCAGGGAGGCAGAGGGGGACCGGGGCCTTTGAGGTAGAGGAGGACCAGGGCCAGGAGGCAGAGGGGGTACCTGGGCCGGAAGATGGGTTACCAGGGTCGGGAGGCAGAAGTGGACCAGGGCCGGGAGACTTAAAGGGACCAGCGTCGGGAGGTAGAAAAGGACCTGTGCCTGGAGTTAGAGGGGGACCAGAGCCGGCAGGCAGAGGGGTTCCTCTGCCTCCCTGTCCTTGTCCCCCCAGCTTCTTAGAAGTAAGGGGGAACTAGGGCTGGCAGGCACAGGGGACCCAGGGACGGGTGGCAGATGGTGATCAGGGCAGGGTGGCGGGGTAGACCAGGGCCAGGAGGCAGAGGGGTACCCGGTCTGGGAGATGGGGGACCAGAGCCAAGAGGCAGAGAGGGACCGGGGCCAAGATGCGGGTGGGACAAGGGCCTGGAGGCACACAGGGACCAGGGCCAGGAGGCAGAGGGGTACCTGGGCGAGGAGACTGCGGGGCCAAGGTCGGGAGGCAGAGTGGGACCTGGGCCGGGAGGCAGAGGGGTACCAGGGCCGGGAAACGGGGACCAGGGCAGGCAGGCAGAGGGGTACCAGGGCTGGGAAATGGAGACTAGGGCCGGCAGGCAGAGGGGGACCAGGGCCTGGAGGCAGAGGGGGACCAGACCTGGGAAACGGGGACCAGGGCCTGGAGGCAGAGGGGGACCAGGGCTGGGAAACTGGGACCAGGGCCGGCAGGCAGAGAGGGACCAGGGCTGGGAAACGGGGACCCGGGCCAGCAGGCAGAGGAGTTCCTCTTCGCCCCTGCCCTTGTCCCCGCTCTGTTCTTGGATGTAAAGGGGAACTAGGGCTGGCAGTCACAAGGGAACCAGGGACGTGAGGCAGAGGGTGACCAGGGCAAGGTGGCAGGGGGGACGAGGGCCAGGAGGCAGAGGGGTACCTGTGCCTGGAGAAAGTTAGACTAGGGCTGAGAAGCAGAGGGGACCCCGGCCCGAGAGGTCGGGGGCGACCAGGGCAGAGGGGCAGAAGCTGGCCAGGGCCGGGAAGCAGAGAGGGATCGGGGGGGAAGGCAGACGGGGCCCAGGGCCAGGAGGCAGAGGGGTACCTGGGCCGCATGATAGGGTGACCAGGGCTGGGAGGCAGAGTGGTACCTGGGCTGGGAGATAGGGGGACCAAGAGAGCGGCCAAGGCCTGGAGGTAGAGGGAAACCAGGGCTGGTAGAACAGGAGAAACAGGGCCGGGATGGAGAGAGGGACCAGGGCCTGGAGGAAGAGAGAGTCTAGGGCCTGGAGGCAGAGGGGGACCAGGGCCGGGAAACGGGGACCAAAGTCGGCGGGCAGAGGAGTACCTCTGCCTCCCTGCCCTTATCACCACCCCTGCCCCCGATTCTCGGAAGTAAAGGGGAAGGAACTAGAGCCTAATGTCAGAGGGGGACCAGGGAACGAGAGGCGGGGGGGACCAGGAGAGGGAGTCAGAGGGGCTCCAGGGCTCGGTGGCTCACAGGGAGCAGGGCAGGGAGTCTGAGGGGTACCAGGGCCAGGATTTAGAAGGGTACCTGGACCAGGAGATGGGGGACCAAGACCGGGAGGTAGGGGGGACCCAGGGCCGGGAGGCAGAGGAGGACCAGGGACGGGAAGCAGAGGAGGACCAGGGCAGGATGGGATTGGGGGACCAGGGCGGGAGGCAGAGGGGGATCAGGGCCAGGAGGCAGAGGAGTACCTGGGCCAGAAGGCAAAGGGCGCCAGGGCCGAGACATGGGGCAGACAAGGGCAGGGAGGCGGAGGGGGACAAGTGTTTGGAAGGTGAGGGGACTCAGGGCCAGGAGGCAGAGGAGGATCATGGCAAGGAGATAGTGACAAACCAGGGCCGGGAGTCAGAGGGGTACCTGTGCTCGGAGACAGTGGGACTAGGGCTGAGAAGCAGAGGGGAACCAGGGCCGAGAGGTGGGGGGTGACAAGGTCAGGGAGGCAGAGGCGGACCAGGGTCGGGAAGCAGAGGGGGACCAGGGCCGGGAGGCAGAGGGGGGCCAGGGCCAGGAGACAGAGGGGGACCAGAACAGGGAAATGGGGATCAGGCCGGCAGGCAGAGGGGTACCTCTGCCTCCCTGCCCTTGTCCCCCCTGCTTCTCGGAAGTAAAGGAGAACTAGGGCCGAAGGTCAGAGGGGGACAAGAGACGTGTGGCAGGTGTTCACCAAGGCAAGTAGGCAGAGGGGGACCAGGGCTGGGAGGCAGGGGGGACCAGGTTGGAGAGGCACAGGGGAACCTTGGCCAGAATTTATTAGGGTACCTGGGCCAGGAGACTGGGGGAACAGGGCCCGGAGGTTGAGGGGACGCAGGGCCGGGAGGCAGAGGGGTTCCCCCGCAGGAGAGCACTGGGGGACCAAGGTCAGGAGGCAGAGGGGTACCTGGGCTGGGGGACGGGGGACCAGGGCCTGGAGGAAGAGGGGGACCCAGGCAGGGGCAGAGCGGTACCTGGGCCGGAAGGCAAAGAGGGAACAGGACCGAGAAGCGGGGACCGGGGACGGCAGGCAGAGGGGTTCCTCTGCCTCCCTGCCCTTGTCCCCATGCTTCTTGGAACTAAAGGGAAACTAGGGCTGGCATGCTCAGTGGGACGAAAGACGTGAGGCAGAGGAGGACCAGGGCAGGTTGGCAGGGGAGACCAGGGCCAAGAGGAGGGAGGACCAGGGAAGGGAGGTAGAGAGGGACCCGGGCAGGGAGGCAGGAGTTGACCTGGGCTGGGAGGCAGAGGGGGACCAGGACTGGGAGGCAGGGTTGACCTGGGCTGGGAGGCAGAGGGGGACCAGGGCCAGGAGACAGAGGAGTACCAGGGGCTGGAGGCAAAGGGGACCAGGGCTGAGAAGCGGGGGTGACAAGGGCAGGGAAGCATAGGGGGACCAGGGCCAGGAACCAGAAGGGGACCAAGGATGGTAGACAGGGGGACCAGAGCTGGGAGGCAGTGGGTGACCAGGGCTGGGAGGCAGAGTGGTATCCGGTCTAGTAGTTGGGGGACCAGGGCTGGGAGGCAGAGGGGGACCAGACCTAGGTGGCAGAGGGGGGCCATGGCCAGGTGGCAGAGGGGGACAGGGCCGGGGTAAAAGGGAACCAGGGCTGAGAAGCAGGAGTGACAAGGGCAGTGAAGCAGTTTGGGATCAGGGCTGGGAAGCAGAGTGGGACCAGGGATGGTAGACAGGGGGACCAGGACCGGGAGGCAGCGGGGTATCTGGGCTGGGAGACGGTGGAACCAGGGCCTGGAGACAATGGGATTCCTTTGCCTCCCTGCCCTTGTCCCCCACGTTTCTTGGAACTAAAGGGAAAATAGGCCTGGCAGGAACACGGGAACCAGGGATGGGAGGCAGAGGCAGAGGTGGACCCGAGCTGGGATTTAGAAGGTACCTGGTACAGGAGACAGGGGGACCAGGGCCGGGAGGCAGAGGGGGACCAGGGCAGGGCGGCAATGGGGGACCATGGCTAAGAGGCAGAAGGGTACCTTGGCCACGAGACGGGTGACAAGAGCTGGGAGGAAGACGGGGACCAGGGCCGGGAAGAAGAGGGGTACCTGGGCCCCGAGGCAAAGTGGTACCAGGGCCCAGAATTGGGAAAGGACAAGGTCAGGAAGGCAGAGGGTGACCACGGCCGGGAGACAGAGAGGGACCAGGGGCGGTAGACAGGGAGACCAATGTCGGGAGGCAGAGGGGTTCCTGTATTGGGGACGGTGGGACTAGGGCAATGAAGCAGAGGGGAACCAGGGCCAAGAAGCGGGGGCCAACCAGGTCAGTGAGGCAGAGGCCGGCCAGGGCCGGGAAGCAGGGGGGGCCAGGGCGGGAAGGCAGAGGGGTACCTGGGCCAGGAGACCTGGGGAACAGGGCCGGGAGGTTGAGGGAACACAGGGCCGGGAGGCAGAGGGGGACCCCGGCAGGGCGGCAGTGGGGGACCAGGGCCAGGAGGCAGAGGAGTACCTGAGCCGGGAGATGGGGACTGGGGCCCGGAGGCAGAGGGAGACCAGGGTCGGGTGGTAGAATGGGACCAGGGTGGGGAGTCAGAGGGGGGATCAGAGATGGGAAGTAGAGTGGTCCATGGGCCGGGAGACAGGGGAACCTGGACCGGGAGAGAGGGGGACCAGGGCTGGGAGGCAGAGGGGTAACTGAGCCGAGAGCTTGGGGACCAGGGTCGGGAGGCAGAGGGTGACCAGGGCCAGGAGCCAGAGGAGTACCTGGGTCAGGAGGTACAGAGGGACCAGGGCCGAAAAGTTGGGGGAACCAAGGCCGGTAGCTAGAGGGGTACCTGGATCTGGGCCGAGAGGTGGTAGTGAACGAAGACAGGGAGGCAGAGGGGGACCAGGGCCGGGAGATGGGGACCAGGGCAGAGAAGCAGAGGGGGAACTGTGCCAAGAGGCAGGGGGCGACAAGGTCAGAGATGTCGAGGCAGACCAGAGCCGCGGACCAAGTAGAGGCGGACCAGGGCCAGGTGGCAGAGAGGAACCAGGGCTAGGGGGCAGAGGGATGCCTGGGCCCGGGGACGGGGGACCAGGACCAGGAGGTAGAGGGGGACCAGGGTCGGGAGGCAAAGGGGGACCTGGGATGGGAGACAGATGGGAACCAGGGCAGGTAGGCAGAGGGTGACTACATCCAGGAGGCGGAGGGCTACCTGGGTCTGGAATTGGGGGACCAGGGCCAGGAGGCAGAGGGGGACCAGGGCCAGGAGCCAGAAGGGGACCAGAGCCGCGAGGCAGTGGGATACCTGGGACGGGAGACAGAAGACAAGAGCCGGGAGTCAGAGGGATAACTGGGCCGAGAGACTGGGGACCAGGGCCGAGAGGCATAGGGTGAACCGGGTAGGAGGCAGAGGCGTACCTGGGCTGGGAGAAAGAGAGGGACCAGGGCCGAAAAGTTGAGGGGACCAGGACCCGAGGCAGAGGGGTACCAGGGCCGGGAGACGCGGAGACCAGGGCCAAAAGGCAGAGGGGAACCAGGGCCAAGAGGCAGGGGGGGACCAGGGCAGTGAGGCAGTAGGGGACCAGGGGTGGGAGGTAGAAGGGGACCAGGGTGGGGAGGCAGAGGGGGACCTGGGCAGGTAGTCAGAGGGGAAGCAGGTACAGGAGGCAGAGGGGTACCTGGGCCAGGAGATGGGGGACCAGGGCCGGGAGGCAGGGCGACCAGGGCCTGGAGGCAGAGAGGGACCAGGGCTAGGAAGCAGAGGGCTTCCTCTACTGGGAAACAGGGAGGCCGGGAGGTAGCGGGGACTCGGGGCCGGTACGGAGAGAGGGACTAGGGCCTGGAGGTTGAGGGAGACCCGGACCGGGAAGCACAGCGGGACCAGGGCTTGGAGGCAGAGGGGAACTAGGGACAAGAGGCAGAGGGTACCTGGGCCGGGAGGCAGGGGGACAAGGGCCGGGATTCAGGGGGTACCAAGGCCGGGGGACAGGAGGACCAGGGCAGAGATGCAGAGGGGAAGCAGGCCCGAGAGTCAGGGGGCGCCCAGGTCAGAAAGGCAGAGGCAGACCAGAGCCGGGAGGCAGAGGGTTACCTGAGATGGGGGACCAGAGCCAGGAGGCTGAGGGTGACCAGGGCCAGGAGGCAGAGGCATACGTGGGCCGGGAGGTAGAGAGGCACCATGGCAGAGAAGTTGGGGGGGGACCTGGGCTGAGAGGCAGAGGGGCACCAGGGTGGGTGGGCAGAGGGGGACCTGGGCCAGGAGGCAGAGGGGGACCTAGGCCGGGAGACAGGGAGATCAGGGCCAGGAGGTAGAGGGGACCAGAGCCGGGACGGAGAGAGGGACCAGGGCCTGGAGGTCGAGGGAGACCAGGGCAGAGAGGCACAGATGGTCTGGGGTCGGAAGGCAGACGGGGATCAGGGCGGGTAGGCAGAGTGGGACCAGGGTCAGGAAGCAGAGGGGTACCTAGGCAGGGATACAGGAAGATCAGGGCTGAGAAGGATAGGGGGGCCAGGGCCGAGAGGCAGGGGGAGACCAGGTCATAGGCACAGACGTGGACCAAGGCCTGGAGGCATAAGGGTATGTGGGCTGGGAGGCAAAGGGGACCAGGGCAGAGAAGCGGGGTCGACAAGGGCAGGAAGGCAGAAAGGGACCAGGGCTAGGAGGCAGAAGGGTACCTGGGCCGGGAGACAGGGTGACCAGGGCCGGTAGGCTGATGGTGTCCAGGGAGGGCAGACAGAGGCAGACCAGGGCCAGGAGACAGAGGGGTACCTAGGCCAGGAGACATGGGTACCAGGGGTGGGAGGCAGAGGCAGACAAGGGCCTGGTGGCAGAGAGGGACCAGGGCTAGGGGGCAGAGGGGTGCCTGGGCCCGGGGACGGAGGACCAGGACCGGGAGGTAAAGGGGGACCAGGGCCGGGAGGCAGAGGGGGACCTGGGTTGGGAGACAGATGGGGACCAGGGCAGGTAGGCAGAGGGTGACTACGTCCAGGAGGCGGAGGGCTACCTGGGTCTGGAATTGGAGGACCAGGGCCAGGAGGCAGAGGGGGAACAGGGCCAGGAGCCAGAAGGGTACCTGGGCCGAGAGAAGAAAGGGGACCAGAGTCGAAAAGTGGTGGGGGGGAGGGCAGGGCCGGGTCGCTGAATCAATCAATCAATCAATCAATTGTATTTATTGAGCGCTTACTGTGTGCGGAGCACTGTACTAAGCGCTTGGGAAGTACATGTTGGCAACATATAGAGAGAGTCCCTACCCAAAAGTGGGCTCACAGTCTAAAAAAAGGGGAGACAGAGAACAAAACCAAACATACTAACAAAATAAAATAAATAGAATAGATATGTACAAGTAAAATAAATAAATAAATAAATAGAGTAATAAATATGTACAAACTTATATACATATATACAGGTGCTGTGGGGAAGGAAAGGAGGTAAGATGGGGGGATGGAGAGGGGGACGAGGGGGAGAGGAAGGAAGGGGCTCAGTCTGGGATGGCCTCCTGGAGGAGGTGAGCTCTCAGTAGGGCCTTGAAGGGAGGAAGAGAGCTAGCTTGGCGAATGGGCAGAGGGAGGGCATTCCAGGTCCGGGGGATGACGTGGGCCGGGGGTCGATGGGGGGACAGGCGAGAACGAGGTACTGTGAGGAGATTAGCGGCAGAGGAGCGGAGGGTGCGGGGTGGGCTGTAGAAGGAGAAGGGAGGTGAGGTAGGAGGGGGCGAGGTGATGGAGAGCCTTGAAGCCGAGGGTGAGGAGTTTCTGCCTGATGCGCAGATTGACTGGTAGCCACTGGAGATTTATGAGAAGGGGAGTAACATGCTCAGAGCGTTTCTGGAAAAAGACAATCCGGGCAGCAACATGAAGTATGGATTGAAGTGGGGAGAGACACGAGGATGAGAGATCAGAGAGAAGGCTGATGCAGTAGTCCAGACGGGATAGGATGAGAGCTTGAATGAGAAGGGTAGCGGTATGGATGGAGAGGAAAGGGCGGATCTTGGCAATGTTGCGGAGCTGAGATCGGCAGGTTTTGGTGACGGCTTGGATGTGAGGGGTGAATGAGAGAGCGGTGTCGAGGATGACACCAAGGTGGCGGGCTTGTGAGACGGGAAGGATGGTAGTGCCGTCAACAGAGATGGGAAAGTCAGGGAGAGGGCAGGGATTGGGAAGGAAGACAAGGAGTTCAGTCTTGAAAATGTTGAGTTTTAGGTGGCGGGCGGACATCCAGATGGAGATGTCCTGAAGGCAGGAGGAGATGCGAGCCTGGTGAGAGGGGGAGAGAGCAGGGGCAGAGATGTAGATCTGGGTGTCATCAACGTAGAGATGATAGTTGAAGCCGTGGGAGCGAATGAGGTCACCAAGGGAGTGAGTGTAGATCGAGAACAGAAGGGGACCAAGCACTGAACCTTGGGGAACCCCCACAGTAAGGGGATGGGAGGGTGAGGAGGAGCCTGCAAAAGAGACTGAGAATGAACGACCGAAGAGATAAGAGGAGACCCAGGAGAGGACGGAGTCTGTGAAGCCAAGGTCAGATAGCGTGTTGAGGAGAAGGGGGTGGTCCACAGTGTCGAAGGCAGCTGAGAGGTCGAGGAGGATTAGGATGGAGTATGAGCCGTTGGATTTGGCAAGCAGGAGGTCATTGGTGACCTTTGAGAGGGCAGTTTCCGTGGAATGTAGGGGAAGGAAGCCAGACTGGAGGGGGTCGAGGAGAGAGTTGGTGTTGAGGAATTCTAGGCAGCGTGTGTAGACAACTCGTTCAAGGAGTTTGGAAAGGAATGGTAGGAGGGATATGGGGCGATAACTAGAAGGTGAGGTGGGGTCAAGAGAGGGTTTTTTTAGGATGGGAGAGACATGGGCATGTTTGAAGGCAGAGGGGAAGGAACCAGTGGGGAGTGAGCGGTTGAAGATGGAAGTTAAGGAGGGGAGAAGAGATGGAGCGAGAGATTTCATGAGATGAGAAGGAATGGGGTCAGAAGCACAGGTGGCCGGAGTAGCACTTGAGATGAGAGAGGAGAGCTCCTCTGAGGATACTGTTGGGAAAGATGGGAGAGTAGCAGAGGGTGTTGAGAGCCGGGGGGTTGGTGAAGGGGGGGAAGTGACTTTGGAGAGGTCAGACCTGATGGATTTAATTTTGTTAATGAAGTAGGAGGCCAGATCGTTGGGGGTGAGGGAAGGAGGAGGGGGAGGAACTGAGGGTCTGAGAAGGGAGTTCAATACACGGAAGAGCTGGCGGAAGTGATGGGCATGGGTGTCAATGAGGGAGGAGAAATAGTTTTGTCTGGCAGAGGAGAGGGCTGAGTTAAGGCAGGAAAGGATAAACGTGAAGTGAACGAGGTTGGCATGGTGTTTAGCCTTTCGCCAGCAGCGTTCGGCAGCTCGAGCATAAGAGCGAAGGAGGCGGACAGTTGCAGTGATCCAGGGTTGTGGGTTAGTGGTACGAGAGCGGCGAAGGGAAAGGGGAGTGAGTGAGTCTAGCTGAGTAGAAAGGGTAGAGTTGAGAGCAGTAATCTGATCATCAAGACTGGGTGGAGAGGAGAGGGAGGCGAGGTGGGGTGTGAGGCGCTCAGGAAGATGGATGGGGTCAAGAGAGCGGAGATCTCTGTGAGGGAGTAATATGGATTGACAGGGGAAAGAAGTGTGAGTGAGGAGGCAGGTGAGAAGATTATGATCAGGGACAGGGATTTCAGAGTTGGTGAGGGTGGACACAGTGCAGCGATAGGAGATGATGAGGTCGAGGGTATGACCAAGTTGGTGAGTGGGTGAAGTGGGGTGGAGCAAGAGGTTGGCAGCGTCGAGGAGAGCTAGAAGGCGGGCGGCAGAGGAGTCATCAGGGATATCCATGTGGATGTTGAAGTCTTCGAGGATCAGAGTGGGCATGGAGAAGGAGAGAAGGAAGGTGAGGAAGGGGTCAAAGTCGTTAGAGAAGTTGGAGGTGGGGCCGGGAGAGCGGTAGATGACAGCTACAAGAATCTGGAGGGGATGGTAGAGGCGAATAATGTGGGCTTCAAAGGAAGGGAAGGAAAGGGAAGGGGGAGGAGGGATAGTGAGAAAGCGACCGAAAGGGACCAGGTCCGAGTGGCCGAGGAGGACTAGGGCCAGGAGGCAGATGGGTACCAGAGCAGGTAGACAGAGGACGACCAGGGCCAGAAAGCAGAATGGTACCTGGACTGGAAGGCAGGGGGACCAGGGCAGCGAGGCAGAGGGGAACAAGGGACGGGAGGCACAAAGGGACGAGGTCCCGGAGGCAGAGGGGGATCAGGGCAGGATGGTAAGGAGGGATCAGGGCCAGGGGACAGAGGGGTACCTGGGGTGGGAGGCAAAGGGAGACCAGGGCCGAGAAGCGTGGCGGACAAGTACAGGGAGGCAGAGGGGGACCAGGGCCAGGAGGCAGATGGGGACCAGGGCAGGTAGGCAGAGGGGGAACAGGACCAGGAGGCGGAGTGGTACCTGGGCCGGGACGGGGGGACCAGGGCCAGGAGGTAGAGGGGTACCTGGGCATGGAGGCAGAGTGACCAGGGCAGGGCGGCAGAGGGGTCCCTTGGCTGCGAGACAGGAGGACCAGTGCCGAGAGGCAGAGGTGAACCAGGGCCGAGAGGTGATGCGGGGCAAGGACCAGGAAGCAGAGGGGTGCCGGGAGACAAGGGGACGACGGCCAGGAAGCAGAGGGGTACCAGGACCTGGAGACAGGAAGCAGGGCCGGTTGGTATATGGGACCCAGGGCTGGGACGTAGAGGGGGACCTAGGCCATGAGGCAGAAGGGGACGAGGGCCTGGAAGCATAGTGGGACCAGCGCAGGTATTACGAGGGGCACCAGGGCCAGTGGGCAGAGGGGTACCTGGACCGGGATACAGGGGGACCAGGTCAGGGAGGCAGAGGGGTACCTGGGCCGGGAGACAGGGTGGCCAGGGCAAGGAGTCAGAGGGGTAACTGCGTCGAGAGACGGGGGAGCAGGGCAGGGAGGCAAAGGGTGACCAGGACCAGGCGGCTGAGGCGTACCTGGGCCGGGAGGTAGAGAGGGATCAGGGCAGAGAGGCAGAGGGGAACCATGGCCTGGAGGCATATTGGAAACAGGACAGAGGGGAACCAGTGCCAGAAGGCAGAGGGGTATCTGGGCCGGGTGACAGCGGGACCTGGTCTGGGAGGCAAAAGGGAACCAGGGCCGAGAAGCAGGGAGGGACCAGGACAGGGATGCTGCGGGGGACCGGGGACGGGAGGTAGAAGCTGACCAGGGTGGGAAGGCAGAGGGGGAGCAGGGTCGGGAGGTAGTGGGGTATCTGGGCCGGGAAACAGGTGGTCTAGGGCTGGGAGGTAGAGGGGACCAAGGGCCGTGCTGGAGAGAGACCCAAGAGCCCGGAGGTAGAAGGAGACCAAGTCCAAAATGAACAGAGGGACCAGGGACGGAAGGCAGAAAGGTACCTGGGTCGGGAGACGGGGACGATGGCCAAGAGACAGAGGGGTACAAGGCCAGGAGACAGGCAGCAGGGCCGGGTTGTATATGGTACCCAGGGCTGGGACAGAGGGAGGAGCACGGATCTGGAGGCAGAGGGGCACCAGGGCCTGGAACCATAGGGGGACTGGGGCCAAAAGGCAGGGGGATACCTGGGCTGGGAGGCAGAGGATGACCTGGACCAGGAGGCAGAGGGGTACCGGGGCCGGAAGGCAAAGGGGGACCAGGGCAGAAAAGCGGGGGGACAAGTGCAGGGAGACAGACGGGGACAAGGGCCGGGAGGCCGAGGGAGACCAAGGCCGGGAGGCCGAGGGAGACCAGGGCCTGGACGCATAGAGGGACCAGGACTAGGAGGCAGAGGGGTACCTGGACCAGGAGACAGGGGGACCAGGGCCGGAAGATAGGTGTGACCCAGGGCTGGGACGGAGAGAGGGACCAGGGCATGGAGGTTGAGGGAAACCAGGACCGGGAGTCACAGAGGCACCAGGGCTGGCAGCCAGACGGGGATAAGGGTGGGGGGGCTGAGGGGGACCAGGGCCAGGAGGCAGAGGGGTACCTAGGCCGGGAAACAGGGGGAACAGGGTCGGGAGGCAGAGGGGCACCAAGGCCTGGAACCATAGGGGGACCGGGGCCAAAAGGCAGGGTGATACCTGGGCCAGGAGGCATAGGGTGACCTGGGCCAGGAGGCAGAGGGGTACCTGGGCCGGGAGGCAAAGGGGAACCAGGGCGGAAAAGCGGAGGCGACAAGGGCAGGGAGACAGAAAGGGACCAGGGCCGGGAGGCAGAGGGAGACCAGGGCCGGGAGGCAGAGGGAGACCAGGGCCTGTAGGCAGAGAGGGACCAGGATTAGGAGGCAAAGGGTACCTGGACCAGGAAAAACGGGGACCAGGGCCGGGAGGTAGGCATGACCCAGGGCTGGGACGGAGAGAGCGACCAGGGCATGGAGGTTGAGTGAGACCAGGACCGGGAGTCACAGAGGGACCAGGGCTGGGAGGCAGACGGGGATCATGGTTGGGGGGCAGAGGGAGACCAGGGCCAGGAGGCAGAGGGGTACCTGGGCCGAAAGACATGGGGACCAGGTCAGGGAGGCCAAGAGGTCCCTGAGCCAGAAGACAAGGGGAGGGGGACCTAGGCCAGGTGGTATAGGGGACCCAGCGACAGGACGGAGAGAGACCCAAGGGCATGGAGGTAGAAGACCTGGGCCCGGAGGTAGGCGTGACCCAGGGCTGGGACGGACAGAGGAACCAGGGCATGGAGGTTGAGGGAGACCAGGGCCGGGAGGCATAGAGGGACCAGGTCTGGGAGGCACAGAGGTAACAGGGCTGAGGCAGATGGGGGTTAGGGCGGGGAGGAACAGGGGGAGCAGGGCCAGGAAGCACAGGGGTACCTGGTCCGGGAGACAGGGGAACCATGGCCGGGAGGCAGAGGGGTACCTGGGCTGGGAGACAGGGGGACCAGGGCAGGGAGGCAGAGGGGTAACTGGACCAAGAGATGAAGGACCTGGACTGGGAGGCAGAGGATGACCAGGACCAGGTGTCAAAGGCGTACCTGGGCTGGGAGGTAGCAAGAGACCATGGCCGAGAAGTAGGGGAGACCTGGACCGTGAGGCAGAGGTGGACCTGGGCCGGGAGGCAAGAAGATCAGGGCCTAGAGGCAGAGGGGGACCAGGACCCAAGTGGAACTTGGGCCGGGCGACAGGGAGATGAGGGCCAATACAGAGAGAGTGACCGGGCCTGGAGGTTGAGAAGGACCAGGGCCGGGAGGCAGACGAGGACAGGGCGGGGAGGCAAAAGAGGACCAGGGTCAGGAGGCAGAGGGGGACCACGGCAGGAAAGCAGAGGGGGACCAAGGCCAGGAGGCAGAGGGGGACCAGGGCCAGGAGACAGGAGGACCAGGGCCTGGAGGCAGAGGGGTACCTGGGTCTGGAGATGGGGTCTTGGCCTCCTTCTCATTCTTTTCCTGGCCCTCCAACTCTTCCTGGTCCTGGTAATCCTCCTCCATCAAACACTGGCCCTCCAGCTCTGCCTTGTTGTGGACTTCGTCCTCGGCCACATCCTGGACCTCCTGGGACCTGCAGTTTGTACTTGAAAATTTGCCTCGCATCCTCCTCATCCTAGTTTGGGTCCTCCTCCTCCCTCGATCCAGGTCCTCTTCGTCTACATCATCCTGGCCTTTCTTCCCCTCCAGATCGTGGACCTCCTACTTCTGCTGATCCTCCTCTCCTTCTGCCTGGTCCTGGCCCACCCTCTTCCGTCTAGTCCTGGGCCTCCTCTTCCACCTGCTCCTGGCTCTCTCCCTCCCACTGAACTTCCCCCCCCCCACCTCCTCTGTCTCATTTTTACTCTCCTTCTTCGCCTCGGCCTGGCCCCCCTCTACCACATGGTCCTGACCCTCCTCACCCACCTGTTCCTGGCCATTCTCCACTGCCTGGTCCTGGCTCCCTTAACCCATCTGGCTCCTCCACCTGACCTTGGCTCTCATCCTCTGCTTGGTCTTGGTTCTCGCCTTCAGCCGGGTCTGAACCCCCTTCCTCCTCATGATCCAGGTCCTCCACTGCCAGGTCCTGCTCCTCCTTATCTGCTAGATCATCGCCTCCTGCTTCCCTTTGTCTTGGCCTCCTTCGCGTTCTTTTTCTGGCCCTCCAAATCTTCCTGGAACTGGTAATCCTCCTCCACCAAACACTGGCCATCCAGCTCTGTCTTGTTATGGCCTTCGTCTCCGGCCAGATACTGGCTCTCCTGGGACCTCCACCTGGTACTTACCTTCCTCCTCAGTCTAGTTCGCCTCCTCTTCCTCCTAGTCTTTGCCCTCACCCTCCCTCGATCCAGGTCCACTTCTTCTGCTTCATCCTGTCCTTCCTTCTCCTCCAGATCCTGGCCTTCCTCCTTCTGCTGATCCTCCTCTTCTTCTCTCTGGTCCTGGGCCACGCCCTTCCGTCTGGTCCTGGGTCTCCTCCTCCACCTCCTCCTGGCTCTCCTCTCCCCAGTGACCTTTTTCCCACCTCCTCTGTTTGATTTTCACTCCACTCCTTCGTCTGGGCCTGGTACACCTCCTCCACATGGTCCTGACCCTCCTCGCCCACCTGGTCTTGGCCATTCTCCACTGCCTGGTCCTGGCCCTCCTACCCCATCTGGCTCCTCCACCTGGCACTGGCCCTCATCCTCTGTTTGGTCTTGGTTCTCGCCTTCAGCCCGTTCTGAACCCTCTTCCTCCTCATGATCCAGTTCCTCCTGTGACTAGTCCTGGCCCTCTTCCTCTGCTAGATCCCGCATCTCCTCCTTCTTTTGGTCGTGGCCCTCCTTTTCGTTCGTTTCCAGGCCCTCCAACTCTTCCTGCTACTGGTAATCCTCCTCCACCAAACATGGACCCTCTTAGTACGGTTATTCCTGACATTCGTCCTCTCCCAGGTCCTGGCTCTCCTGGAACCTCCTCCTGCTACTTGCCTTCCTTGTCCGCCTAGATTGCCTCCTCTTCCTCTAAGTCTTTGCCCTCCTCCTCCCTCGATCCAGGTCCTCTTCCTCTGCCTGATCCTGGCCTTCCTTCTCCTCCTGATCTTGGCCCTCCTCCTTCTGCTGGTCCTCTTCTTCTTCTTCAGCCTGGTCCTGGCCCACCCCCATACGTCTGGTCCTGGGCCTCCTCCTTCAACTGCACCTGGCTCTCCTCCTCCCAATGATCTTTTTCCCTCCTCCACTATCTGATCATCATTCTCCTCCTTCGCCCTGGCCTGGCAATCCTCCTCCACATGGTCCTGACCCTCCTCACCCAACTGGTCTTGGACATCCTCTGTTCAGAAACGCTCTGGCCATGTTACTCCCCTCCTCCAAAATCCCCAGTGGCTACCAATCAACCTACGCATCAGGCAGAAATTCCTCACCCTCGGCTTCAAGGCTCTCCATCACCTCGCCGCCACGTACCTCACCTCCCTTCTCTCCTTCTACAGCCCAGCCCGCCCCCTCCTCTCCTATGCCGCTAAGCTCCTCACCGTGCCTCGTTCTCGCCTGTCCCGCCGTCGACACCCGGCCCACGTCTTCCCCCTGGCCTGGAATGCCCTCCCTCCCCACATCCGCCAACTACCTCTCTTCCTCCCTTCAAGGCCCTGCTGAGAGCTCAGCTCATCCAGGAGGCCTTCCCAGACCGAGCCCCCTCCTTCCTCTCCCTCTCCTCCACCTCCGCAACCCCCCCGCCTTACCTCCTTCGCTTCCCCACAGCACCCGTATATATGTATCTATGTTTGTACGTATTTATTACTCTATTTACTTATTTATTTTACTAGTACATATTTATTCTCCTTATTTTATTTGGTTAACATGTTTTGTTTTGTTCTTTTTCTCCCCCTTCTAGACTGCGAGGCCACAGTTGGGTAGGGACGGTCCCTATAGGTTGCCAACTTGTCCTTCCCAAGCGCTTAGTACAGTGCTCTGCACACAGAAAGCGCTCAATAAATACGATTGAATGAATGAATAGGTCGCCTCTTCCTCTTCCTAGTCTTGGCCCTCTTCCTGCCTCGGTCCACGTCCTCTTCCTCTGCCTCATCCTGGCCTTCCTCCTCCTCCAGATACTAGCCCTCCTCCTTCTGCCGATCATCTACTTCTTCTTCTGCCTGGTCCTGGCCCATGCCCTTCTGTCTGGTCCTGGGCCTCCTCCTCCACCTGCTCATAGCTCTCCTCCTTTTTTGCCTCCTCCACTTTTGGATCTTCACTCTCCTCCTTTGCCTGGGCCTGGCCCTCCTCCTCCACGTGGTCCTAACCCTCCTCACTCACCTGGTCTTGGCCATCCTCCACTACCTGGTCCTGGCCCTCCTAACCCATCTGGCTCCTCCACCTGACCCGGGCCCTCACCCTCTGCTTGGTCTTGGTTCTCGCCTTCATCCCGCTCTGAACCCTCTTACTCCTCATGATCCACTTCCCCTTCTTCCTGGTCCTGGGCCTCCTCCTCAGCTAGATACTGTGCCCTCTCCTTCTCTTGGTCTTGGCCCTCCATCTCGTTCCTTTCCTGGCCCTCTAACCCTTCCTGGTACTGGTAATCCTCCTCCACCAAACACTGGCCCACCAGCACCACCTTGTTCGGGCCTTCGTCCTCGGCCAGATCCTGGCTCTCCTGGGACCTCCACCTGGTACTTGCCTTCCTCGTCCATCTAGGTCACCTCCTCTTCCTCCTAGTCTTTGCCCTCCTCCTCCCTCGATCCAGGTCCTATTCTTCTACTTCAAAACGGCCTTCCTTCTCTTCCAGATACTGGCCCTTCTCCTTCTGCTGGTCCTCTTCCTCTTCTTCAGCCTGGTCCGGGCCCACCACCATTCGTCTGGTCCTGGGCCTCCTTCTCCACCTGCTCCTAGCTCTCCTCCCCCAAATGATATTTTTCCCTCCTCCACTCTCTGATCTGCACTCTCCTCCGTCGCCTGGTCTTGGCACTCCTCCTCCACATGGTCCTGTCCCTCCTCACCCACCTGGTCTTGGCCATCCTCCACTGCCTGGTCCTGGCCCTCCTACCCCATCGGGATCCTCCACCAGACGCAGGCCCTCATCCGCTGCTGGGTTTACGTTCTTGCCTTCAGCCTGGTCTTAACCCTCCTCCTCCTCATAATCCATTTCTTCTTCTGCCTGGTCCTGCTCCTCCTCCTCTGCTAGATCCTGCGCCTCCTCCTTCTCTTGGTCTTGGCCTCCTTCTCGTTGTTTTCCAGGCCCTCCAGCTCTTCCTGCTACTGGTAATCCTCCTCCACCAAAAACTGGCCCTCCTTCTCCGGCTAGTCCTGGCCATTGTCCTCCGTCAGATCCATTCTTTTCTGGGACCGCCATCTGGTTCTTGTCTTCTTCGTCCATCTAGGTCGCCTCCTCCTCTTCGTAGTCTTGGCCATCCTCTTCCCTCGATCCTGGTCCTCTGCCTCTGCCTCATCCTGGCGTTCCTCCTCCTCCAGATCCTGCCCTTCCTCCTTCTGCTGATCCTCTTCTTCTTCTCCTGCCTGGTCCTGGCCCACCCCCTTCCGTATGGTCCTGGGCCTCATCTTCCATCCCATTCTGGTTCTCCTCCTCCCAGTGATTTTTCCCCCCTCATCTGTCTGATACTAACTCCCCTGCTTCGCCTGGGCCTGGTACTCCTCCTCCACATTACTCCTCCTCCACATGGTCATGACACTCCTGAACAACCTGGTATAGCCTGAACAACCTGGTATATTCTCCACTGCCGGGGCCAGGCCCTCCTACCCCATCTGGCTCCTCCACCTGGCGCTGGCTCTCATCCTCTGCTTGGTCTTGGTTCTTGCCTTCAGCCCAGTCTGAACCCTCTTCTTCCTCTTGATCCAGTTCCTCCTCTACCTGGTCCTGGCCCTCTTCCTCGGCTAGATCCTGCGCCTTCTCCTTCTCTTGGTCTTGGCCCTCCTTCTCGTTCTTTTCCTGGCCCTCCAACTCTTCCTGGTACCAGTAACACTCCTCTACCAAACAATGGACCACCAGCTCCGCCTTGTCCGGGCCTTCGTCCAAGGCCAGATCCTGGGACCTCCTCCTCCTCCTCCTAGTCCTGGCCCTCATCCTCCCTCGGTTCAGGTCTTCTTCCTCTGCCTAAACCTGGCCTTCCTTCTCCTCCTGATCCTGACCCTCCTGCTTCTGCTTGTCCTCTTCTTCTTCTTCTGTCTGGTCCTGGCACAACCCCATCCCTCTAATCCTGGGCCTCCTCTTCCACCTGATCCTGGCTTTCCTCCTCCCAATGATCTTTTTCCCTCCTCCACTGTCTGATCGTCACTCTCCTCCTTTGCCTGGGCCTGGCATCCCTCCTCCACATGGTCCTGACCCTCCTCACCCACCTTGTCCTGGCCATCCTCCACTGCCTGGTCCTGGTCCTCCTACCCCATCTGGCTCCTCCACCTGACCCAGACCCTCATCCTCTTCTTCGTCTTGGTTCTCGCCTTCAGGTCGTCTTAACCCTCTTCCTCCTCATGATCCAGTTCCTCCTCTGCCTGGTCCTGGCCCTCCTCCTCTGCTAGATCCTGCACCTCCTCGTTCTCTTGGTCTTGGCCCCCTTCTCATTCCTTTCCAGGCCCTCCAACTCTTCCTGGTACTGGTAATCCTCCTCCACCAAACACTGGCCCTCCTACATCGGTTACTCCTGACGTTCGTCCACGCCCAGATCCTGGCTCTCCGGGGACCTCCACCTGGTACTCGCCTTCCTCGTCCATCTAGGTCGCCTCCTCCTCCTCCTAGTCTTGGCCCTCCTCCTCCCTCGGTCAAAGGCCAGCCACTTCCTCTGCCTCATCCTGGCCTTCCTCCTCCTCCTGAGATCCTGGCCCTCCTCCTTCTGTTTATCCTCCTCTTTTTCTTCTGCCGCCTGGTCTGGCCCACCCCCTTCCGTCGGGTCCTGTGCCGCCGCCTCTTCCAGCTCCTGGCTCTCCTCCTCCCAGTGATTTATTTCCCCACCTCCACTGTCTGATCGTCACTCTCCTGCTGTGCCTGGGCCTGGCACTCCTCCTCCGCATTGTCCTGACCCTCCTCACCCACCTGGTCTTGATCATCCTAAACTGGCTGGTCCTGGCCCTTCTACCCCATCTGGCTCCTCCACCTGACCCTGGCCCTCATCCTCTGCTTGGTCTTGGTTCTCCCCTTCAGCCCGGTCTGGACCCTCTTCCTCCTCATGATCCAGTTCCTCCTCTGCCCTACTCCTCAGCTAGATCCTGCGCCTCCTCCTTCTCTTGGTCTTGGCCCTCCTTCTCGTTCTTTTCCTGTCCCTCCAACTCTTTCTGGTACTGGTAGTCTTCCTCCACCAAACACTGGCCCTTCTTCTCTTGCTAGTCCTGGCCTTAGTCTTCGGCCAGGTCCTGGCTCTCCTGGGACCTCTACCTGGTACTTGCCTTCCTTGTCATCATCATCATAAATCGTATTTATTGAGCGCTTACTATGTGCAGAGCACTGTACTAAGCGCTTGGGAAGTAAAAATTGGCAACATATAGAGACAGTCCCTACCAAACAGTGGGCTCACAGTCTAAAAGGGGAAGACAGAGAACAAAACCAAACATACTAGCAAAATAAAATAAATAGAATAGATATGCACAAGTAAAATAAATAAATAGAGTAATAGATATGTACAAACATATATACATATATACAGGTGCTGTGGGGAAGGGAAGGAGGTAAGAAGGGGGGGTGGAGGGGGGCGAGGGGGAGAGGAAGGAAGGGGCTCAGTCTGGGAAGGCCTCCTGGAGGAGGTGAGCTCTCAATAGGGCCTTGTCCATCTAGACCGCCTCCTCTTCCTCCGAGTCTTTGCCCTCTTCCTCGCCCGATTGAGGTCCTCTTCCTCTGCCTCATCCTGGACTTCCTTCTTCGCCTGATCCTGGCCCTCCCCCTTCAGCTGGTCCTCTTCTTCTTCTTCTGCCTGGTCCCGACCCACCCCCATCCGTCTGGTCCTGGGCCTCCTCCTCCACCTGCTCCTGGCTCTCCTCCTCCCAAAGATATTTTTCCCTCCTCCACTGTCTGATCTTCACTCCCCTCCTTCGCCTGGGCCTGGCACCCCTCCTCCACACGGTCCTGACCCCTCCTCACCCGTCTGGTCGTGGCCATCCTCCACTGCCTGATCCTGGCCCTCCTACCCCATCTGGCTCCTCCACCTGACCCTGGCCCTCATCCTCTGCTTGGCCTTGGTCTCGCCTTCAGACTGGTCTTAACCCTCGTCCTCCTCATGATCCAGTTCCTCCTCTACGTGGTCCTGGGCCTCGTCTTCTGCTAGATCCTGCGCCTCCTCCTTCTCTTGGTCTGGGCCTCCTTCTCGTTCTTTTCCTGGCCCTCCAGCTCTTCCTGATACTGGTAATACTCCTCCACCAAACACTGGCCCTCCTAGTCCGGATAATCCTGACATTCGTCCCCGCCCATATCCTGGCTCTCCTGAAACCTCCACCTGGTACTTGCCTTCCTCGTCCATCTAGGTCACCTCCTCCTCTTCGTAGTCTTCGCCCTGCTCTTTCCTCGATCCAGGTGCTCTACCTCTGCCTCATCCAGGCGTTCCTCCTCCTCCAGACCCTGGCCTTCCTCCTTCTGCTGATCCACTTCTTCTTCTTCTGCCCGGTGCCGGCCCGCCCCCTTCCGTATGGTCCTGGGCCTCCCCTCCGTCCCCTCCTGGCTCCCCAACACCCAGTGATTTTTTCCCCACCTTCTCTTTCTGATTTTCACTCCCCTCCTTCGCCTGGGCCTGGTACCCCTCCTCCACATGGTCCTGACCCTCCTCACCCACCTGGTCTTGGCCATTCTCCACTGTCTGGTCCTGGCCCTCCTACCCCATCTGGCTCCTCCACCTGACCCTGGCCCTCATCCTCTGCTTCGTCTTGGTTCTCGCCTTCAGCCCGGTCTGAACCTTCTTCCTCCTCATGATCCAGTTCCTCCTCTGCCTGGTCCTGGCCCTCCCCCTTTGCTAGATCATGCGCGTCCTCCTTCTCTTGGTCTTGGCCCCCCTTCGCGTTCTTTTCCTGGTCCTCCAACTCTTCCTGGTACTGGTAATCCTCTTCCACCAAAAACTGGCTCTCCTTCTCTGGCTAGTCCTGGCCTTTGTCCTCGGCCAGGTCCTGGCTCTCCTGGGACCTCCATCTGGTACTTGCCTTCCTCGTCCATCTAGGTCGCCTCCTCCTATTCGTAGGCTTGGCCCTCCTCTACAATCGATCCCGGTGCTCTACGTCTGCCTCATCCTGGCGTTCCTCCTCCTCCAGACCCTGGTCTTCCTCCTTCTGTTCATCCACTTATACTTCTTCTGCCTGGTCCCGGCTCGCACCCTTCCGTATGGTCCTGGGCCTCCCCTCCGTCCCCTCCTAGCTCCCCTCCACCTAGCGATTATTTCCCACCTCCTCTGTCTTATTTTCACACCCCTCCTTCGCCTGGGCCTGGTACTGCTCCTCCACATGGTCCTGACCTTCCTCACCCACCTGGTGTTGGCCATTCTCTACTGCCTGGTCCTGGCCCTCCTACCTCATTTGGCTCCTCCACCTGACCCTGGCCCTCATCCTCTGCTTTGTCTTGGTTCTCGCCTTCAGCCCGGTCTGAACCCTCTTCCTCCTCATGATCCAGTTCCTCCTCTGCCTGGTCCTGGCCCTCCCCCTCTGCTAGATCCTGCGCGTCCTCATTCTCTTGGTCTTGGCCATCCTTCGCGTTCTTTGTCTTGTCCTCCAACTCTTCCTGGTACTGGTAAATCTCTTCCACCAAAAACTGTCCCTCCTTCTCCGGCTAGTCCTGGCCTTTGTCCTCGGCCAGATCCTGGCTTTCCTGGGACCTCCACTTGCTACTTGCCTTCCTCGTCCATCTAGGTCGCCTCCTCTTCCTCCTAGTCTTTGCCCTCCTCCTCCCTCGATCCAGGTACTCTTCCTCTGCCTCATCCTGGCCTTCCTTCTCCTGATCCTGGCCCTCCTCCTTCAGCTTGTTCTCTTCTTCTTCTTCTGCCTGTTCCTGGCCCACATCCATCCGTCTGTCCCTGGGCTTTCTCCTCTAACTGCTCCTGGCTTTCCTCCTCCCAACATTCTTCCCTCCTCCACTGTCTGATCTTCACTCTCCTCCTTCGCCTGGGCCTGGCACACCTCCTCCACATTGTCCTGACTCTCCACACCCACCTGGTCTTGTCCATCCTCCACTTCCTGGTCCTGGCACCCCTACCACAACTGGCTCCTCCACCTGACCCTGGCCATCATCCTCTGCTTGGTCTTGGTTCTCGCTTTCAGCCCGGTCTGAACCCCCTTCCTCCTCATGATCCAGTTCCTCCTCTGCCTGTTCCTGCTCCTCTGCATCTGCTAGATCATCCGCCTCCTCCTTCTCTTTCTCTTGGCCTCCTTCGTGTTCTTTTTCTGGCCTTCCAAATCTTCCTTGTACTGGTAATCCTCCTCCACCAAACACTGGCGCTCCAGCTCTGTCTTGTCCTGGCCTTCGTCCTCGGCCAGATGCTGGCTCTCCTGGGACCTCCACCTGGTACTTGCCTTCCTCGTCCATCTAGTTCGCCTCCTCTTCCTCCTAGTCTTTGCCCTCCCCCTCCCTCGGTCCAGGTCCACTTCCTCTGCTTCATCCTGTCCTTCCTTCTCCTCCAGATCCTGGCCTTCCTCCTTCTGCTGATCCTCCTCTTCTTCTTCTGCCTGGTCCTGGGCCACGCCCTTCCGTCTGACCCTGGGTCTCCTCCTCCACCTCCTCCTGGCTCTCCTCCTCCCAGTGAACTTGTTCCCTCTTCCTCTGTCTGACTGTGACTCCACTCCTTCGTCTGGGCCTGGAACTCCTCCTCCACATGGTCCTGACCCTCCTCACCCACCTGGCCTTGGCCATTTTCCACTGTCGGGGCCAGGCCCTCCTACCACATCTGGCTCCTCCACTTGGCGCTGGCTCTCACCCTCTGCTTGGTCTTGGTTCTCGCCTTCAGCCCGGTCTGAACCCTCTTCCTCCTCATGATCGAGTTCCTCCTCTGCCTGGTCCTGGCCCTCTTCCTCTGTTAAATCCTACGCCTTCTTCTCTTGGTCTTGGCCCTCCTTCTCGTTCTTTTTCTGGCCCTCCAACTCTTCCTGGTACCGGTAACACTCCTCCACCAAACACTGGGCCACCAGCTCCGCCTTGTCCGGGCCTTCGTCCTCGGCCAGATCCTGGGACCTCCACCTGGTATTTGCCTTCCTTGTCCATCTAGGTCGCCTCCTCTGCCTCCTAGTCTTTGCCCTCCTCCTCCCTCGATCCAGGTCGTCTTCATGTGCCTCATCCTTCCTTCTTCTCCTGATTCTGGCCCTCCTCCATCTGCTGGTCCTCTTCATCTTTTGCTGTCTGGTCCTGGGCCACCCCCATCCGTCTGGTCCTGGGCCTCCTCCTCCACCTGCTCCTTGCTCTGCTCCTCCCAGTGATCTTTTCCCCTTCTCCACTGTCTGATCATCATTCTCCTCCTTCACCTGGGCCGGGCAATCCTCCTTCGCAGGGTCCTGACCCTCCTCACCCACCTGACCTTGGCTATCCTTTCTCCAGAAACGCTCGGAGCATGTTACTCCGCTCCTCACAAATTCCCAGTGGCTACCAATCAACCTATGCATCAGGCAGAAACTCCTCATCCTCAGCTTCAAGGCTCTCCATCACCTCGCCCCCTCCTACCTCACCTCCTTTCTCTCATTCTACAGCCCAGCCCGCACCTTCTGCTCCTTTGCCGCTAATCCCCTCACCGTGCCCAGTTCTCGCCTGTCCCGCCGACGACCCCCGGCCAACCTCATCCCGCTGGCCTGGAATGCCGTCGCTCCCACATCTGCCAATCTAGCTTTCTTTCTCGCTTCAAGGCCCTACTGAGAGCTCACCTCCTTCAGGAGGCCTTCCCAGATTGAGCCCCCTCCTTCCTCTCCACCTCCTCCCCCTCTCCATCCCCTTGCCTTACCTCCCTCGCTTCCCCACAGCACCTGTGTATATGTATATATGTTTGTACGTATTTATTACTCTATTTACTTATTTATTTTGCTAGTACATATTTATTGTACTTATTTTATTTTGTTAATATATTTTGTTTTGTTCTCTGTTTCCCCCTTCTAGATTGTTAGGCCACTGTTGGGTAGGGACGGTCCCTATAGTTTGGCAACTTGTACTTCCCAAGCGCCTAATACACTGCTCTGCACACAGTAAGCACTCAATAAATACGATTGAATGAATGAACAGGTCGCCTCCTGCTCTTCTTAATTTTGGCCCTCCTCCTCCCGCAGTACGGGTCCTCTTCCTCTGCCTCATCCTGGCCTTCCTCCTCCCCCAGATCCTGGCCCTCCTCTTTCTGCTGATTCTCTACTTCTTCTTCTGCCTGGTCCTGGCCCACCCCTTCCGTCTGGTCCTGGGCCTCCTCCTCCACCTGCTCCTAGCTCTCCCCCTCCAAGTGATCTTTTGGGTTCCTCCTCTGTGTGATCTTCACTCTCCTTCTTTGCCTGGGCCTGGTAACCCTCCTCCACATGGTCCTGACCCTCCTCACCCACCTGGTCTTGGCCATCCTCTACTGCCTGGTCCTGGCCCTCCTACCCCACCTGATTCCGAGACCTGTCCCAGGCCCTCATGCCCTGCTAGGCAAAGGAAGACGCCGTGGAACGAAGGAGGAGGAGGGCCACAACTAGGAGGAGGAGGAGGCGATCTAGATGGAGGAGGAAGGCAAGTAGCAGGTGGAGGTTCCAGGAGAGCCAGGACCTAGGCGAAGACGAAGGCCAGGCAGAGGCGGAGCTGAAGGGCCAGTGTTTGGTTCAGGAGGATTACTAGTACCAGGAAGAGGTAGAGGGCCAGGAAAAGAACGGGAAGGAGGCCAGGACCAAGAGAAGGAAGAGGCTTAGGATCTAGCATAGGAGGAGGGCCAGGACCAGGCAGAGGAGGAACTGGATCACGAAGAGGAATTGGGATAAGACCAGGCTGAAGGCGAGAACCAAGACCAAGCAGAGGATGAGGGCCAGTGATAGGTGGAGGAGCCAGGTGGAGTAGGAGGGCCAGGATCAGGAATTGGAGGTTGGCCAAGACCAGGTGGGTGAGTAGGATCAGGACCATGTGGAGGAGGAGTGCCAGGCCCAGGCCAAAGAGGAGAGTAAAGATGAGACAGAGGAGGTGGGAAAAAATCAATGGGAGGAAGAGGGCCAGGAGCAGGTAAAGGAGGACACCCAGGGCTAGACGGATGGGGGTGAGCCAGGACAAGACAAAAGAAGAAGAAGTAGAGGACAAGAAGAAGGAGAAGGGCCAGGATCTGGAGAAGAAAGAATGCCAGGATGGCACAGGGGAAGTGGAGCTGAATCGAGGGAGGAGGAGGGCAAAAGCTAGGAGGAAGAGGAAGCGGTCTAGATGGATGGGGAAGACAAGTACCAGGTGGAGGTCAAAGGTGAGCCAGGATCTGGCCGAGGACAAAGGCCAGGACTAGCCGGAGAAGGAGGGACAGAGTTAGGTGGAGGAGGATTACCAGTAGCGGGAGGAGTTGGAGGGCCAGGAAAAGAAAGAGAAGGACAGCCAAGACCAAGAGAAAGAGGATGTGCAGGATCTAGCAGAGAAGGAGGGCAAGGACCAGGCAGAGGAAAAACTGGTTCATGAAGAGGAAGAGTGTGAAGATCAGGCTAAGAGCAAGACCCAAGACCAAGCAGAGGATGAGGGCCAGGGTAATGTGGAGGTGCCAGATGGGGTAGGAGGGCCAGGACCAGGCAGTGGAGAATGGCCAAGACCAGGTGGGTGAGGAGGGTCAGGACTATGTGGTGGAGGAGGGCCAGGCCCAGGCGTAGAAGGGGAGTAAAGATGAGACCGAGGAGGTGGGAAAACAATCATTGGGAGGAGGAGAGCCAGGAGCAGGTGGTGGAGGAGCCCCAGGACCAAACAGATGAGGGTGGGCCAGGACCAGGCAGAAGAAGAAGAAGAGGATCAGTAGAAGGAAGAGCGATAGGATATGGGGGAGAAGGAAGGCCAGAATGAGGCCGAGTAAGATGACTTGGAACGCTGGACATGGAGGGCCAAAACTAGGAGGAGGAGGCGGCCTAGATGGAGGAGGAAGGGAAATACTAGGTGGAGGTCCTAGAAGAGCCAGGATCTGGCCGAGGATGAAGGCTAGGACAAAGCGGTGCTGAAGGGCCTGTATTTGGTTCAGGACGATTACTAGTACCAGGAAGAGTTGGAGGGCCAGGAAAAGAACAAGAAGGAGGCCAAGACCAAGAGACAGAGGAGGCGCAGGATCTAGCTGAGGAGGAGGGCCAAGACCAGGCAGAGGAGGAACTGAATTATGAGGAGAAAGAGGGTTAAAACCAGGCTGAAGGCGAGAACCAAGACCAAGCAGAGGCTGAGGGCCAGTGCCAGGTGGAAGAGCCAGATGGGGTAGGAGGGCAAGCAAAAGGCAGTGGGGAATGGCCAAGGCCTGGTGGGTGAGGACGGTCAGATCGATGTGGAGGAAGAGTGCCAGGCCCAGGAGAAGGAGGGGAGTGAAGCTCAGATACAGGTGGAGGCAAAAATGTCATTTGGAGGAGGAGAGCTAGGAGCGGGTTGAGGAGGAGGCCCAGGACCAGACGGAAGGGGGTGGGCCAGGACCAGGCCGAAGAAGAAGAAGAGGATCAGCAGAAGTAGGAGGTCCACGATCTGGAGGAGAACGAAGGCCAGGATGAAGCAGACGATAAGGACCTGGATCGAGGGAGGAGGGGGGCCAAATCGAGGAAGAAGAGGAGGCGAGCTAGATGGACGAGGAAGGCAAATACCAGTTGGAGGTCTCAGGAGAGCCAGGATCTGGCCGAGGACGAAGGCCAGGAGAAGCCGGGGTAGGCGGGCCAGTGTTTGGTAGAGAAGGATTACCAGTACCAGGAAGAGTTGGAGGGCCTGGAAAGGAACCAGAAGGAGGCCAAGACCAGAAGAAGGATGATGCGCAGGATCTAGCTGAGGAGGAGGGCCAAGACCAGGAAGAGAAGGAACTGGATCATGAGGAGAAAGAGGGTTAAGACCAGGATAAAGGCGAGAACCACGACCAAGACCACCAGTGCCAGGTGGAGGAGGCAGATTGGGTAGGAGGACCAGGACCAGGCAGAGGAGATGGCCAAGACCAGGTGGGTGAGGAGGATCAGGATCATGTGGAGGAGGAGTGCCAGGCCAGGGAGAAGGAGGGGGTGAAGATCCGACAGAGGAGGTGGGAAAAAGATCACTGGGAGGAGGAGAGCCAGGAGCAGGTTTAGGAGGAGACCCAGGACCAGACTGTTGGGGGTGGGCCAGGACAAGGCTGAAGAAAAAAGAAGAGGACAAGAAGAAGGAGGAGGGACAGGATCTAGAGGAGGAGGCAGGCCAGGATGAGGCAGAGGAAGAGGACCTGGATCGAGGGAGGAGGACGGCAAAGACTAGGAGGAAGAGGAGGCGGCCTAGATGGACGAGGAAGGCAAGTGCCAGGTGGAGGTCAAATGTGAGCCAGGATATGGCCGAGGACAAAGGCCAGGACTATCCGGAGAAGGAGGGCCAGTTTTTGGTGTAGGAGGATTACCAGTACCAAGAATAGTTGGAGGGCCAGGTAGTGAAAGAGAAGGACGACCAAGACCAGAGTAAAGAAGTGGCGCAGGATCTAGCAGAGGAGAATGGCAGGACCAGGCAGACGAGGAACTGGATCATGAGGAGGAAGAGGGTAAGGACCAGGCTGAAGGCAGGAACCAAGACCAAGTAGAGGATGAGGGCCAGGGTCAGGTGGAGGACCCAGATGGAGTAGGAGGGCCGGGCCCAGGTAGTGGAGAATGGCCAGGACCAGGTGGTTGAGGAGGATCGGGACAGTGTGGTGGAGGAGGGTGAGGCTCAGGCGAAGGAGGAGAGTGAAGATCAGACAGTGGACGAGGGAAAAATGTTGGGCGGAGGAGCGCCAGGAGCAGTTAGAGGAGGAGGCCCAGGAACAGACGGATGGAGGTGGGCCAGGAACAGGCAGAAGAAGAAGAAGAGAACAAGCTGAAGGAGGAGGGCCAGGATCAGGAGGAGAAGGAAGGCCAGGATGAGGCAGAGGTAGAGCACCTGGATGGAAGGAGGAGGAGGGCAAAGACTAGGAGGTAGAGGAGGCGACCTAGATGGGCGCGGAAGGCAAGTAGCAGGTGGAGGTCCCAGGAGAGCCAGGATCTGGCCGAGGACAAAGGCCAGGACTAGCCGGAGAAGGAGGGACAGTTTTTGGTGGAAGAGGATTACCAGTACCAGGAAGAGGTGGAGGACCCGGAAAAGAACGCGAAGGAGGGCCAAGACCAAGAGAAGGAGGACGCGCAGGATTTAGCAGAGGGGGAGGGCCAGGACCAGGCAGAGGAGGAACTGGATCATGAGGAGGAAGGGGGTTCAGACCGGGCTGAAGGCGAGAACCAAGACGAAGCAGAGGATGAGGGCCAGGGTCAGGTGGAGGAGCCAGATGGGGTAGGAAGGCCAGGACCAGCCAGTTTAGGATGATCAAGACCCGGTGGGTGAGGAGGGTCAGGACAATGTGGAGGTGCGGTACCAGGCCCAGGCGAAGGAGGGGAGTGAAAATCAGAAAGAGGAGGTGGGAAAAAATCATTGGGTGTTGGGGAGCCAGGAGGGGACGGAGGGGAGGCCCAGGACCATACGGAAGGGGGCGGGCCGGCACCAGGCAGAAGAAGAAGTGGATCAGCAGAAGGAGGAAGGCCAGGGTCTGGAGGAGGAGGAACGCCTGGATGAGGCAGAGGTAGAGCACCTGGATCGAGGGAAGAGGAGGGCCACGACTACGAAGAGGAGGAGGAGACCAAGATGGACGAGGAAGGCAAGTACCAGGTGGAGGTTTCAGGAGAGCCAGGATATGGGCGGTGACGAATGTCAGGATTATCAGGACTAGGAGGGCCAGTGTTTGGTGGAGGAGTATTACCAGTACCAGGAAGAGCTGGAGGGCCAGGAAAAGAACGAGAAGGAGGCCCAGACCAAGAGAAGGAGGCGGCGCCGGATCTAGCAGAAGACGAGGCCCAGGACCAGGCAGAGGAGGAACTGGATCATGAGGAGGACGAGGGTTAAGACCAGTCTGACGGTGAGAACAAGGCCAAGCAGAGGATGAGGGCCAGTGCCAGGTGGGGAAGACAGATAGGGTAGGAGGGCCAGGACCAGGCAGTGGAGGATGGCCACGACCAGGCGGGTGAGGAGGGGTCAGGACCGTGTGGAGGAGGGGTGCCAGGCCCAGGCGAAGGAGGGGAGTGAAGGACAGACAGTGGAGGAGGGAAAAATATCTTTGGGAGGAGGAGAGCCAGGAGCAGGTGGAGGAGGAGGCCCAGGACCAGACGGATGGGGGTGGGTCGGGACCAGGCAGAAGAAGGAGAAGAGGACCAGCTGAAGGGGGAGGGCCAGGATCAGGCGAAGAAGGAAGTCCAGGATGAGGCAGAGGAAGACGACCTGGATCGGGCGAGGAGGAGGACAAAGACTCGGAGGAAGAGGAGGCGACCTAGATGGACGACGAAGGCAAGTACCAGATGGACGTCCCAGGAGTGCCAGGACCTGGCCGAAGACAAAGGCCAGGACTAGCCGGAGAAGAAGGGCCAGTGTTTGGTGGAGGAAGATTACCAGTACCAGAAAGAGTTGGAGGGACAGGAAAAGAACGAGAAGGAGGGCCAAGACCAAGAGAAGGAGGAGGCGCAGGATCTAGCCGAGGAGGAGCGCTAGGACCAGGCAGTGGAGAAACTGGATCATGAGGAGTAAGAGGATCCAGACCGGGCTGAAGGGGAGAACCAAGACCAAGCAGAGGATGAGGGCCAGGGTCAGGTGGAGGAGCCAGATTGGTTAGGAGGGCCAGGACCAGCCAGTTTAGGATGATCAAGACCAGGTGGGTGAGGAGGGTCAGGACGATGCGGAGGAGGAGTGCCAGGCCCAGGCGGAGGTGGAGAGTGAAGATCAGACAGTTGAGGAGGGGAAAAAGATCATTGGAATGAGGAGAGCCTGCAGGTGGTAGAGGCGGCGGCCCACGACCCGATTAAAGGGGGTGGGCCAGACCAGGCAGAAGAAAAAGAGGAGGATAAACAGAAAGAGGATGGCCAGGATCTCAGGAGGAGGAGGAAGGCCAGGATGAGGCAGAGGAAGTGGCTGGCCTTTCACCGAGGGAGGAGGAGCGCCAAGACTAGGAGGAGGAGGAGGCGACCTAGATGGACGAGGAAGGCAAGTACCAGGTAGAGGTCCCTGGAGAGCCAGGATCTGGGCGAGGACGAACGCCTGGAGTAACCGGGGTAGGAGGGCCAGGGTTTGGTGGAGGAGGATTACCAGTACGAGGAAGAGTTGGAGGGCCTGGAAAGGAATGAGAAGGGGGCCAAGACCAAGAGAACGAGGAGGCGCAGGAGCTAGCAGAGGAGGAGGGCCAGGACCAGGCAGAGGAGGAACTGGATCATGAGGAGGAAGAGGGTTAAGACGACCTGAAGGCGAGAACCAAGACGAAGAAGAGGATGAGGGTCTGGGTCAGGTGGAGGAGCCAGATGGGGTAGGAGGACCAGGACCAGGCAGTGGAGGATGGCCAAGACCAGGTGGGTGAGGAGGGTCAGGACCATGTGGAGGAGGGATGCCAGGCCCAGGCAAAGGAGGAGAGTGAAGATCAGACAGGGGAGGAGGGAAAAAGATCATTGGGAGGAGGAGAGCCAGGATCAGGTGGAGGAGGAGGCCCAGGACTAGAGGGATGGGGTTGTGCCAGGACCAGGCAGAAGAAGAAGAAGAGGACCAGCAGAAGCAGGAGGGCCAGGATCAGGAGGAGAAGGAAGGCCAGGCTTAGGCAGAGGAAGAAGACCTGAACCGAGGGAGGAGGAGGGCCAAGACTAGGAGGAGGAGGAGGGCGAATTATTCTTTCATTAAATCGTACTTATTGAGTGCTTACTGTGTGCAGAGCACTGTACTAAGCGCTTGAGAAGTACAAGTTGGCAACATATTTAGACGGTCCCTACCCAACAGTGGGCTCACAGTCTAGAAGGCGGAGACCGAGAGCAAAAGAAAACATATTAACCAAATAAAAGAAGTAGAATAAATATGTACAAGTAGAGTAAATAAGCAAATAGAGTAATAAGTATGTACAAACATATATGCATATATACAGGTGCGGTGGTGAAGCGAAAGGAGGTAAGGCGGGGGGGATGGATAGGGGGAGGAGGGGGAGAGGAAAGAGGGGGCTCAGCCTGGGAAGGCCTCCTGGAGGAGGTGAGCTCTCAGTAGGGCCTTGAAGGGAGAGAGAAAGCTGGCTTTGCGGATGTGGGGAGGGAGGGCATTCCAGGCCTGGGGGATGACGTGGGCCGGGGGTCGAAGGCGGGACAGGCGAGAACGAGGCACGGTGAGGAGACGGAACAGCCATTGAGTTTGGCGAAGACATGCTGAAGAGAGCCCTCCAGTACTCAGCCTCATCAGGGGTTCCGGAACTGTTGTCCTGGCTAAAAAAGTTTGAGACGAATCTTCATCACCCACCCACCACTCAGTATGGTCCAGACCAAGGACAAATGGAGATACGTGTCACCACAGGCAGCCAGGAAGGACTTTCCAAAGTGTTCGAGATGCTCGTTAATCCCGGACATAACATCCTCCTAGATGCTCCTGCGTTTCCTGGAACACTTGCAGCTCTGAGACCGTTGGGCTGTAACATCATCAACGTTCCCAGTGACCACCATGGAATCATTCCAGATGCCCTTAGAGCGACGCTTTCCAAGTGGAGACCAGAAGATGCACGGAAATCCAACAGCAAGAACCCCAAATTTCTTTACACCGTCCCAAATGGCGGCAACCCTACTGGAACCTCGTTAACGGTGGAACGGAAAAGGGAAATATATGAGCTGGCAGGAAAATATGATTTTCTGAGAATAGAAGATGACCCGTACTATTTTCTCCAGTTCTGCAAACCGTGGGCACCCACGTTTCTGTCTATGGACGTCGATTTTCGGGTCATCAGAACTGACTCTTTCTCTAAAATTCTTTCTTCTGGATGCGGTAACCGAGGCACAGAGAAGTAAAGTGCCTGGCCCAAAGTCACACAGCTGACCAGCGGCGGAGCCGGGATTAGAACCCATGACCTCTGACTCCCAAGCCCGGGCTCTTTCCACTGAGCCACGCTACTTCCCATTATATCTTCCATTATATCTAGGCCCTACTGAGAGCACACCTCCTCCAGGAGGCCTTCCAGACTGAGCCCCCACTTCCTCTCCTCCTCCTCCCCCTCTCCATCCCCGCCGTCTTACCTCCTTCCTCTCCCCACAGCACCTGTATATATGCACATATGTTTGTATGTATTTATTACTCTATTCATTTTATTTGTACATATTTATTCTATTTATTTTATTTTGTTAATATGTTTTGCTTTGTTCTCTGTCTCCCCCTTCTAGACTGTGAGCCCACTGTTGGGTAGGGACCGTCTCTATATCTTGCCAACTTGTACTTCCCAAGCGCTTAGTACAGTGTTCTTCACACAGTAAGCGCTCAATAACTACGATTGAATGAATGAATGAATGAATGAATGAATGAATGAATTAGCGGCAGAGGAGCGGACGGTGCAGGCTGGGCTGTGGAAGGAGAGAAGGGAGGTGAGGTAGGCGGGGGCCAAGTGATGGAGAGCCTTGAAGCCGACGGTGAGGAGTTTCTGCCTGATGCGTAGGTTGATTGGTAGCCACTGGAGATTTTAGGAGGAGGGGAGTAACATGCCCAGAGCGTTTCTAGACAAAGGATGGCCAAGACCAGGTGGGTGAGGAGGGTCAGGACGATGCGGAGGAGGAGTGCCAGGCCCAGGCGGAGGAGGAGAGTGAAGAGCAGACAGTGGAGGGGCGAAAAAGATCATTGGGAGGAGGAGAGCCAGGAGCAGGTGGAGGAGGAGTCCGAGGACCAGACGGAAGGCGATGGGCCAGGACCAGGCAGAAGAAGAAGAAGAGGATCATCAGAAGGAGGGCCAGGATCTGGAGGTAAAGGAATGACAGGGTGAGGCAGAGGAAGAGGACCTTAATCGAGGGAAGAGGAGGGCCAAGACGAGCTGGAGGAGGAGGCGACCTAGATGGACGAAGAAGGCAAGTACCAGATGGGGGTCCCAGGAGAGCCAGGACCTGGGCGAGGACGAAGGCCAGGAGTAGCCGGAGTTGGAGGGCCAGTGTTTGTTGGAGGAGGGTTACCAGTAGCAGGAAGTGTTGGAGGGCCTGGTAAACAACGAGAAGGAGGGCAAGACCAAGAGAAGGAGGAGGAGCAGGATCTAGAAGAGGAGGAGGAGCAGGACCAGGCAGACGAAGAACTGGATCATGAGGAGGAAGAGGGTTAAGACCAGGCTGAAGGCGAGAACCAAGGCCAAGCAAATGATGAGGGCCTGGGTGTAGTGGGGGAGCCAGATGTGGTAGGAGGGCCAGGACCAGGCAGTGGAGGATGGCCAAGACCAGGTCTGTGAGGAGCGTCAGAAACATGCGGAGGAGCAGTGCCAGGCCCAGGCGAAGGGGGAGAGTGAAGAGCAGACAGTGGAGGAGGGAAAAATATCATTTGGGGTAGGAGAGCTAGGAGCAGGTGGAGGAGGAGGCCCAGGACCAGACGGATGGGGGTGGGCCAGGACCAGGCTGAAGAAGAGGAAGCGGAGCAGCAGAAGGAGGAGGGCCAGGATCTGGAGGAGGAGGAAGGCCAGGATGAGGCAGAAGAAGAGGACCTGGATCGAGGGAGGAGGGGGGCAAAGACTAGGAGGAACAGGAGGCGACCTAGATGGACGAGGAAGGCAAGTACCAGATGGAGGTCCCAGGAGAGACAGGATCCGGCCGAGGACAAAGGTCAGGACTAGCCGGAGAAGGAGGGCCAGTGTTTGGTGGAGGAGGATTACCAGTACCAGGAAGAGTTGGAGGGCCAATAAAAGAACGAGAAGGAGGGATAAGACCAAGAGAAGGAGGAGGCGCAGGATCTAGCTGAGGAGGAGGGCTAGCAACAGGCAGAAGAGGAACAGGATCATGAGCAGTAAGAGGGTTCATGCCGGGCTGAAGGCGAGAACCAAGACCTAGCAGAGGATGAGGGCACGGGTCAGGTGGCGGAGCCAGGTGGGGTAGGAGGGCCAGGACCAGGCAGTGGAGGATGGCCAAGACCAGGTGGGTGAGGAGGGTCAGGACCATGTGGAGTAGGGGTGCCAGGCCCAGGTAAAGAAGGAGAGGGAAGATCAAACAGAGGAGGAACCCAAAAGATCACTTGGACGGGGAGAGCAATGAGCAGGTGGAGGAGGAGGCCCAGGACCAGACGGAAGGGGGTGGGCCAGGACCAGGCAGAAGAAGAAGTAGAGAATCAGCAGAAGGAGGAGGGCCAGGATCTGGGGGAGGAGGAAGGCCAGGATGAGGTAGAGGAAGAGGACCTGGACCGAGGGAGGAGGACGGCCAAAATTAAGAAGAGGAGGAGGCGACCTGTTCATTCATTCAATCGTATTTATTGAGCGCTTACTGTGTGCAGAGCACTGTACTAAGCGCTTGGGAAGTACAAGTTGCCAACCTATAGGGACCGTCCCTACCCAACAGTGGCCTAACAGTCTAGAAGGGGGAAACAGAGAACAAAACAAAACATATTAACAAAATAAAATAAGTACAATAAATATGTACTAGCAAAATAAATAAGTAAATAGAGTAATAAATACGTACAAACATATATACATATACACAGGTGCTGTGGGGAAGCGAGGGAGGTAAGGCAGGGGGATGGAGAGGGGGAGTAGGGGGAGAGGAAGGAGGGGGCTCAGTCTGGGAAGGCCTCCTGGAGGAGGTGAGCTCTCAGTAGGGCCTTGAAGCGAGAAAGAAAGCTAGATTGGCGGATGTGGGGAGGGAGGGCATTCCAGGCCAGCGGGATGAGGTTGGCCGGGGGTCGACGGCGGGACAGGCGAGAACGGGGCACGGTGAGGGGATTAGCGGCAGAGGAGCAGAGGGTGTGGGCTGGGCTGTAGAAGGAGAGAAGGGAGGTGAGGTAGGAGGGGGCGAGGTGATGGAGAGCCTTGAAGCTGAGGGTGAGGAGTTTCTGCCTGATGCGTAGGTTGATTGGTAGCCACTGGAAATTTTTGAGGAGCGGAGTAACATGCTCCGAGCGTTTCTGGACAAAGGATGCCACGATCAGGTGGGTGAGGAGGGTCAGGACCATGCGAAGGAGGATTGCCAGGCCCAGGTGAAGGAGAATGATGATCAGACAGTGGAGGAGGGGAAAGGATCATTGGGAGGAGCAGAGCCAGGAGCAGGTGGAGGAGGAGGCCCAGGACCAGACGGATGGGGGTGGCCCAGGACCAGGCAGCAAAGGAAGAAGAGGACCAGCAGAAGGAGGAGGGCCAGAATCAGGAGGAGAAGGAAGACCAGGATGAGGCACAGGAAGACGACCTGGATCGAGGGAGGAGGAGGGCAAAGACTAGGAGGAAGAGGAGGCAACCTAGATTGACGAGGAAGGCAAGTACCAGGTGGAGGTCCCAGGATCTGGCCGAGGACGAAGGCCCGGACAAGGCGGAACTGGTGGCCCAGTGTTTGGTGGAGGAGTGTTACCGGTACCAGGAAGAGTTGGAGGGCCAGGAAAAGAACGAGAAGGAGGGCCAAGACCAAGAGAAGGAGAAGGTGCAGGATCTAGCAGAGGAAGAGGGCCAGGGCCAGGCAGAGGAGGAACTGGATCATGAGGAGGAAGAGGGTTCAGAACGGGCTGAAGGCGAGAACCAAGACCAAGCAGAGGATGAGAGCCAGCGCCAGGTGGAGGAGCCAGATGGGGTAGGAGGGCCTGGCCCCGGCAGGTGGAGAATGGCCAAGGCCAGGTGGGTGAGGAGGGTCAGGACCATGTGGAGGAGGAGTTCCAGGCCCAGACGAAGGAGTGGAGTCACGATCAGGCAGAGGAGGTGGGAAAAAGGTCACTGGGAGGAGGAGAGCCAGGAGGAGGTGGAGGAGGAGGCCCAGGGCCAGACGGAAGGGCGTGGCCCAGGACCAGGCAGAAGAAGAAGAGGAGGATCAGCAGAAGGAGGAAGGCCAGGATCTGGAGGAGAAGGAAGGACAGGATGAAGCAGAGGAAGTGGACCTGGATCGAGGGAGGGGGAGGGCAAAGACTAGGAGGAAGAGGAGGTGAACTAGACGGTCGAGGAAGGCAAGTACCAGGTGGAGGTCCCAGGAGAGCCAATATCTGGCCGAGGACGAAGGCCAGGACAAGACAGAGCTGGAGCGCCAGTGTTTGGTGGAGGAGGATTACCAGTACCAGGAAGATTTGGAGGGCCAGAAAAAGAACGCGAAGGAGGCCAAGAGAAAGAGAAGGAGGAGGCGGATGATCTAGGAGATGCGGAGGAGCAGGAACAGGCAGAGGAGGAACTGTATCATGAGGAGGAAGGGGGTTCAGACCGGGCTGAAGGCGAGAACCAAGACCAAGCCGAGGATTAGGGCCAGGGTCAGGTGGAGGAGCCAGATGGGGTAGGGGGGCCAGAACCAGGCAGTGGAGGATGGACAAGACCAGGTGGGTGAGGAGGGTGAGGACCATGTGGAGGAGGTGTGCCAGGCCCAGGCGAAGAAGGAGAGTGAAGATCAGACAGTGGAGGAGGGAAAGGTGTAGGGAGGAGGAGAGCCAGGAGCTGTTAGAGGAGGAGGCCCAGGGACAGACGGATGGAGGTGGGCCAGGAACAGGCAGAAGATGAAGAAGAGGACCAGATGAAGGAGGAGGTCCAGGATCAGGAGGAGAAGGAAGGCCAGGATGAGGCAGTGGAAGAGGACCTGGATCGAGGGAGGAGGAGGGCAAAGACTAGGAGGAAGAGGAGGCGACCTAGATGGACGAGGAAAGCAAGTAGCAGGTGGAGGTCCCAGGAGAGCCAGGATCTGGCCGAGGGCAAAGGCCAGGACTAGCCGGAGAAGGAGGGCCAGTTTTTGGTGGAAGAGGATTACCAGTACCAGGAAGAGTTGGAGGACCAGGAAAAGAACGCGAAGGAGGGCCAAGACCAAGACAAGGAGGACGCGCAGGATCTAGCAGAGGAGGAGGGCCAGGACCAGGCAGAGGAGGAAACTGGATCATGAGGAGGAAGAGGGTTCAGACCGGGCTGAAGGCGAGAACCAAGACCAAGCAGAGGATGAGGGCCAGGGTCAGGTGGAGGAGCCAGATGGGGTAGGAGGGCCAGGACCAGGCAGTGGAAAATGGCCAGGACCAGGTGGGTGAGGAAGTTCAGGACCATGTGGAGGAGGGGTACCAGGCCCAGGCGAAGGAGGGGAGTGAAAATCAGACAGAGGAGGTGGGAAAAAATCATTGGGTGTTGGGGAGCCAGGAGGGGACGGAGGGGAGGCCCAGGACCATACGGAAGGGGGCGGGCCGGGACCAGGCAGAAGAAGAAGAAGTGGATCAGCAGAAGGAGGAAGGCCAGGGTCTGGAGGAGGAGGAACGCCAGGATGAGGCAGAGGTAGAGCACCTGGATCGAGGGAAGAGGAGGGCCAAGACTACCAAGAGGAGGAGGCGACCTAGATGGACGAGGAAGGCAAGTACCAGGTGGAGGTTTCAGGAGAGCCAGGATACGGGCGGGGACGAATGTCAGGATTATCCGGATTAGGAGGGCCAGTGTTTGGTGGAGGAGTATTACCAGTACCAGGAAGAGCTGGAGGGCCAGGAAAAGAACGAGAAGGAGGCCCAGACCAAGAGAAGGAGGAGGCGCAGGATCTAGCAGAAGACGAGGCCCAGGACCAGGCAGAGGAGGAACTGGATCATGAGGAGGACGAGGGTTAAGACCAGTCTGAAGGCGAGACCAAGGCCAAGCAGAGGATGAGGGCCAGTGCCAGGTGGGGGAGCCAGATGGGGTAGGAGGGCCAGGACCAGGCAGTGGAGGATGGCCACGACCAGGCGGGTGAGGAGGGGTCAGGACCGTGTGGAGGAGGGGTGCCAGGCCCAGGCGAAGGAGGGGAGTGAAGGACAGACAGTGGAGGAGGGAAAAATATCTTTGGGAGGAGGAGAGCCAGGAGCAGGTGGAGGAGGAGGCCCAGGACCAGACGGATGGGGGTGGGTCGGGACCAGGCAGAAGAAGAAGAAGAGGACCAGCTGAAGGGGGAGGGCCAGGATCAGGCGAAGAAGGAAGTCCAGGATGAGGCAGAGGAAGAGGACCTGGATCGGGCGAGGAGGAGGGCAAAGACTCAGAGGAAGAGGAGGCGACCTAGATGGACGAGGAAGGCAAGTACCAGATGGAGGTCCCAGGAGAGCCAGGACCTGGCCGAAGACTAAGGCCAGGACTAGCCGGAGAAGAAGGGCCAGTGTTTGGTGGAGGAAGATTACCAGTACCAGAAAGAGTTGGAGGGACAGGAAAAGAACGAGAAGGAGGGCCAAGACCAAGAGAAGGAGGAGGCGCAGGATCTAGCTGAGGAGGAGGGCTAGGACCAGGCAGAGGAGGAACTGGATCATGAGGAGGAAGAGGGTCCAGACCGGGCTGAAGGGGAGAACCAAGACCAAGCAGAGGATGAGGGCCAGGGTCAGGTGGAGGAGCCAGATGGGTTAGGAGGGCCAGGACCAGCCAGTTTAGGATGATCAAGACCAGGTGGGTGAGGAGGTTCAGGACGATGCGGAGGAGGAGTGCCAAGCCCAGGCGGAGGAGGAGAGTGAAGATCAGACAGTGGAGGAGGGGAAAAAGATCATTGGGATGAGGAGAGCCTGCAAGTGGTGGAGGCGGCGGCCCAGGACCCGATTGAAGGGGGTGGGCCAGACCAGGCAGAAGAAAAAGAGGAGGATAAACAGAAAGAGGAGGGCCAGGATCTCAGGAGGAGGAGGAAGGCCAGGATGAGGCAGGGGAATTGGCTGGCCTTTGACCGAGGGAGGAGGAACGCCAAGACTAGGAGGAGGAGAAGGCGACCTAGATGGACGAGGAAGGTAAGTACCAGGTAGAGGTCCCTGGAGAGCCAGGATCTGGGCGAAGACGAACGCCTGGAGTAACCGGGGTAGGAGGGCCAGTGTTTGGTGGAGGAGGATTACCAGTACCAGGAAGAGTTGGAGGGCCTGGAAAGGAATGAGAAGGGGGCCAAGACCAAGAGAAGGAGGAGGCGCAGGAGCTAGCAGAGGAGGAGGGCCAGGACCAGGCAGAGGAGGAACTGGATCATGAGGAGGAAGACGGTTAAGACGACCTGAAGGCGAGAACCAAGACGAAGAAGAGGATGAGGGTCTGGGTCAGGTGGAGGAGCCAGATGGGGTAGGAGGACCAGGACCAGGCAGTGGAGGATGGCCAAGACCAGGTGGGTGAGGAGGGTCAGGACCATGTGGAGGAGGGATGCCAGGCCCAGGCAAAGGAGGAGAGTGAAGATCAGACAGGGGAGGAGGGAAAAAGATCATTGGGAGGAGGAGAGCCAGGATCAGGTGGAGGAGGAGGCCCAGGACTAGAGGGATGGGGTTGTGCCAGGACCAGGCAGAAGAAGAAGAAGAGGACCAGCAGAAGCAGGAGGGCCAGGATCAGGAGGAGAAGGAAGGCCAGGCTTAGGCAGAGGAAGAAGACCTGAACTGAGGGAGGAGGAGAGCCGAGACTAGGAGGAGGAGGAGGAGGTCCCAGGATCTGGCCGTGGACGAAGGCCCGGACGAGGCGGAGCTGGTGGCCCAGTGTCTGGTGGAGGAGTGTTACCGGTACCAGGAAGAGTTGGAGGGCCAGGAAAAGAACGAGAAGGAGGGCCAAGACCAAGAGAAGGAGAAGGCGCAGGATCTTGCCGAGGAAGAGGGCCAGGACCAGGCAGAGGAGGAACTGGATCAAGAGGAGGAAGAGGGTTCAGACCGGGCTGAAGGCAAGAACCAAGACCAAGCAGAGGATGAGAGCCAGCGCCAGGTGGAGGAGCCAGATGGGGTAGGAGGGCCTGGCCCCGGCAGTGGAGAATAGCCTATACCAGGTTGTTCAGGAGTGTCATGACCATGTGGAGGAGGAGTAATGTGGAGGAGGAGTACCAGGCCCAGCCGAAGGAGGGGAGTTAGTATGAGACAGATGACGGGGGGAAAAATCACTGGGAGGAGGAGAACCAGGAGCGGATGGAGGATGAGGCCCAGGACCATACGGAAGGGGGTGGGCCAGGACCAGGCAGGAGAAGAAGAAGAGGATCAGCAGAAGGAGGAAGGGCAATATCTGGAGGAGGAGGAACGCCAGGATGAGGCAGAGGCAGAGGACCAGGATCGAGGGAAGAGGATGGCCAAGACTACGAAGAGGAGGAGGTGACCTAGATGTACGAGGAAGACAAGAACCAGATGGCGGTCCTAGAAAAGAATGGATCTGACGGAGGACAAAGGCCAGGACTAGCCGGAGAAGGAGGGCCAGTTTTTGGTGGAGGAGGATTACCAGTAGCAGGAAGAGCTGGAGGGCCTGGAAAACAACGAGAAGGAGGCCAAGACCAAGAGAAGGAGGAGGCGCAGGATCTAGCAGAGGAGGAGGAGCAGGACCAGGTAGAGGAAGAACTGGATTATGAGGAGGAAGAGGGTTAAGACCAGGCTGAAGGCAAGAAGGTAGACCAAGCAGCGGATGAGGGCCTGGGTCTGGTGGAGGAGCCCGATGGGTTAGGAGGGCCAGGACCAGGCAGTGGAGGATGGCCAGGACCAGGTGGGTGAGGAGGGCCAGGACCATGTGGAGGAGGAGTGCCAGGACAAGGCGAAAGAGGAGAATGCAGATCAGACAGTGGGGGAGGGAAAAATATCATTTGGGGGAGGATAGCTAGGAGCAGGTGGAGGAGGAGACCGAGGACCAGACGAATGGTGGTGGGCCCGGACCAGACTGAAGAAGAGGAAGAGGACCAGCAGAAGGAGGAGGGTCAGGATCTGGAAGAGGAGGAAGGCCGGGTTGAAGTAGAAGAAGAGGACCTGGATCGAGGGAGGAGGAGGGCAAAGACTAGGAGGAAGAGTAGGCGACCTAGATGGCAAGGCAAGTACCAGGTGGAGGTCCCAGGAGAGCCAGGATCTGGCCGAGGACGAAGGCCCGGACAAGGCGGTGCTGGTGGGCCAGTGTTTAGTGGAGGAGGATTACCAGTACCAGGAAGGGTTGGAGGGCCAGGAAAGGAACAAGATGGAGGGCCAAGGCCAAGAGAAGGAGAGGGCATAGGATCTAGCTGAGGAGGAGGCCCAGGACCAGGCAGAAGAGGAAGTGGATCATGAGGAGTAAGAGGGTTCAGAGCGGGATGAAGGCGAGAACCAAGACCAAGCAGAGGGTGAGGGCCCGGGTTAAGTGGAGGAGCCAGATGGGGTAGGAGGGCCAGAACCAGTTAGTGGAGGATGGCCAAGACCAGGTGAGTGAGGAGGGTTAGGACCACGTGGAGGAGGAGTGCCAGGCCCAGGCAAAGGAGGAGAGTGAAGATCCAAAAGAGGAGGAGGCAAGAAAGGAGGAGAGCTAGGAGCAGGTGGAGGAGGAGGCCCAGGACCAGAGAGAAGGGCGTGGGCCAGGACCAGGCAGAAGAGGAAGTAGAGGATCGGCAGAAGGAGGAGGGCTAGGATCTGGAGAAGGAGGAAGACCAGGATGAGGCAGAGGAAGAGGACGTGGACCGAGGCAGAAAGAGGGCCAAGACTAGGAAGAGGAGGAGGCGACCTATTCATTCATTCAATAGTATTTATTGAGCGCTTACTGTGTGCAGAGCACTGTACTAAGCGCTTGGGAAGGACAAGTTGGCAACCTATAGGGACCGTCCCTACCCAACAGTGGCCTTGCAGTCTAGAAGGGGGAGAAAAAGAACAAAACAAAACATATTAACCAAATAAAATAAGGAGAATAAATATGTACTAGTAAAATAAATAAGTAAATAGAGTAATACATACGTACACACATATATACATATATACGGGTGCCGTGGGGAAGCGAAGGAGGTAAGGCGGGGGGGATGCGGAGGGGGAGGAGGGGACGAGGAAGGAGGGGGCTCAGGTCTGGGAAGGCCTCCTGGATGAGGTGAGCTCTCAGCAGGGCCTTGAAGGGAGGAAGAGAGCTAGCTTGGCGCATGTGGGGAGGGAGGGCATTCCAGGCCAGGGGGAAGACGTGGGCCGGGTGTCGACGGCGGGACAGGCGAGACCGAGGCACGGTGAGGAGCTTAGCGGCATAGGAGCTGAAGGGACGGGCTGGGCTGTAGAAGGAGAGAAGGGAGGTGAGGTACGTGGCGGCGAGGTGATGGAGAGCCTTGAAGCCGAGGGTGAGGAATTTCTGCCTGACGCGTAGGTTGATTGGTAGCCACTGGAGATTTTTGAGGAGGGGAGTAACATGGCCAGAGCGTTTCTGGACAGAGGATGTCCAAGACCAGTTGGGTGAGGGTGGTCGGGACCATGTGGAGGAGGATTGCCAGGCTGGGGCGAAGGAGGAGAATGATGATCAGATAGTGGAGGAGGGAAAAAGATCATTGTGAGGAGGAGAGCCAGGAGCAGGTGGAGGAGGAGGCCCAGGACCAGACGTATGGGGGTGGGCCAGGACCAGGCTGAAGAAGAAGAAGAGGACCAGCAGAAGGAGGAGGGCCAAGATCAGGAGGAGAAGGAAGGCCAGGATCAGCAGAGGAAGTGGACTTGGATCGAGGGAGGAGGAGGGCAAAGACTTGGAGGAAGAGGAGCCAATCTAGGTAGACAAGGAAGGCAAATAGCAGGTGGAGGTTCCAGGAGAGCCAGGACCTGGGCGAGGACGAATGTCAGGAGTAGCCGGACTAGGAGGGTCCATGTTTGGTGGAGGAGGATTACAAGTAGCAGGAAGAGTTGGAGGGCCTGGAAACGAACGAAAAGGAGGGCCACGACCAAGAGAAGGAGTAGGCGCAGGATCTAGTAGAGGAAGAGGGCCAGGACCAGGCACAGGAGGGACTGGATCATGAGGAGGAAGAGGGTTCAGAACGGGCCGAAGGCGAGAACCAAGACCAAGCAGAGGATGAGGGCCACTGCCAGGTGGAGGAGCCAGATGGGATAGGAAGGCCAGGACCAGGCACTGGAGAATGGCCAAGGCCTGGTGGGTGAGGAGGGTCAGGACCATGTGGAGGAGGAGGTCCCGGCCCAGACGAAGGAGTGGAGTGAAAATCAGACAGAGGAGGTGGGAAAAAGCTCACTGGGAGGAGGAGAGCCAGGAGGAGGTGGAGGAGGAGGCCTAGGGCCAGACGGAATGGCGTGGCCCAGGACCAAGCAGAAGAAAAACAGGAGGATCAGCAGAAGGAGGAAGGCCAGGATCTGGAGGAGAAGGAAGGACAGGATGAAGCAGCAGAAGTGGACCTGGATCGAGGGAGGGGGAGGGCAAAGACTAGGAGGACGAGGAGGCGAACTAGACGGACGAGGAAGGCAAGTACCAGGTGGAGGTCCCAGGAGAGCCAGCATCTGGCCGAGGACGAAGGCCAGGACAAGACAGAGCTGGAGGGCCAGTGTTTGGTGGAGGAGGATTACCAGTTCCAGGAAGATTTGGAGGGCCAGAAAAAGAACGCGAAGGAGGCCAAGACAAAGAGAAGCAGGAGGCGGATGATCTAGCAGATGCGGAGAAGCAGGACCAGGCAGGGGAGGACCTGGATCATGAGGAGGAAGGGGGTTCAGACCGGGCTGAAGGCGAGAACCAAGACCAAGCAGAGGATGAGGGCCAAGGTCAGGTGGAGGAGCCAGATGGGGTAGGGGAGCCAGGACCAGGCCAGGAACAGGTGGGTGAGGAGGGTCAGGACCATGTGGTAGAGTGGGGCCAGGCCCAGGCGAAGAAGGAGAGTAAAAATGAGACAGAGGAGGTGGGGGGGGGAAGTTCAGTGGGAGGGAGAGAGCCAGGAGCAGGTGGAGGAGGAGGCCCAGGACTAGACGGAAGAGGGTGGGCCAGGACCAGGCAGAAGAAGAGGAGGATCAGCAGAAGTAGGAGGTCCACGATCTGGAGGGGAAGAGAGGCCAGGATGAGGTAGACGAAGAGGACCTGGATCGAGGGAGGAGGAGGGCCCAAACTAGGAGGAGGAGGAGGCGAGGTAAATTTACGAGGAAGGCAGGTACAAAGTGCAGGTCCCCAGGAGGTCCAGGATGTGGCCTAGGACGAAGTCCACAACAAGGCAGAGCTGGAGGGCCAGTGTTTGATGGAGGAGGATTACCAGTACCAGGAAGAGTTGGAGGGCCAGGAAAAGAACGAGAATGAGGCCAAGACCTAGAGAAGGAGGAGGTGCCGGATTTAGCTGAGGAGGTGGGCCAAGGCCAGGCAGAGGAGGACCTGGATCTTGAGGAGGAAGAGGGTTAAGACCAGGCTGATGGCTAGGACCAAGCCCAAGCAGATGATGAGGGCCAGTGCCCGGTGGAAGGGCCAGATGGGGTAGGAGGGCCAGGACCAGACAGTGGAGAATGGGCGGGGCCAGGTGGGTGAGGACGTTCAGAGCGATGTGGAGGAGGAGTGCCAGGCCCGGGCGAATGCGAGGAGTGAAAATTAGACAGAGGAGGAGGCAAAAAGATCATTTGGAGGTGGAGAGCTAGGAGCAGGTGGAGGAGGAGGCCCAGGACCAGACGGAAGGGATGGGGCAGGACCAGGTAGAAGAAGAGGACGAGGATCATCAGAAGGAGGAGGGCCAGGGTCTGGAGGAGGATCTAGGCCAGGATGAGGCAGAGGAAGAGGACCTGGACGGAGGGAGGAGGAGGGCTATGACTAGGAGGAGGAGGTGGCGACCTAGTTGGACGAGGAAGGCAGGTACCAGTTGGAGGTCCCAGGAGAGCCAGGATCTGGCCGAGGACGAAGGCCAGGAGTAGCCTGAGTAGGAGGGCCAGTGTTTGGTAGAGGAGGATTTCCAGTACGAGGAAGATCTGGAGGGCCTGGAAAAGATCGAGAAGGAGGCCAAGACCAAAAGAAGGAGGAGGCGCAGTATCTAGCTGAGGAGGAGGGCCAGGACCAGACAGAGGAGGAACTGGATCATGAGGAGGAAGAGGGTTAAGACCAGGCTAAAGGCGAGAACCAAGACCAAGCAGAGGATGAGGGCCAGTGCCAGGTGGAGGAGCCAGATGGGGTAGGAGGGCCAGGACCAAGCAGAGGAGGATGACATAGACCCGGTGGGTGAGGAGGGGCAGGACCATGTGGAGGAAGAGTGCCTGGCCCAGGCGAAGGAGGGGAGTGAGGATCAGACAGAGAAGGTGGGAAAAATATCATTGGGAGGAAGAGATCCATGAGCAGCTGGAGGAGGCGGCCCAGGACTAGAAAGATGAGGGTTGGCCAGGACCAGGAAGAAGAATACGAAGAGGATCAGCAGAAGGAGGAGGGATAGGATATGGGGGAGGAGGAAGGCCAGGATGAGGCAGAGGAAGATGACGTGGAACGGAGGAGGAGGACCAAAACTAGTACGAGGAGGAGGCGACCTAGATGGAGGAGGAAGGCAAGTACTAGGTGGAGGTCCCAGGAAAGCCAGGATCTGGCCGAGGACGAAGGCCAGGACAAGGCGGGGCTTAAGGGACAGTGTTTGGTTCAGGAGGATTACTAGTACTAGGAAGGGTTGGAGGGCCAGGAAAAGAACAAAAAGGAGGCCAAGACCAAGAGAAGGAGGAGGCACAGGATCTAGCAGAGGAGGAGGGCCAGCACCAGGCAGAGGAGGAACTGGATCATGAAAAGGAATTGGGTAAAGACCAGGCTGAAAGCAAGAACCAAGACCAAGCAGAAGATGAGGGCCAGGGTCAGCTGGAGGAGCCAGGTGGTGTAGAAGGGCCAGGTCCATGCAGTAGAGGATGGCCATGACCAGGTGGGTGAGGAGGGTCAGGACCATGTGGAGGAGGAGTGCCAGGCCCAGGCGAAGGAGGAGAGTAAAAATGAGGCATAGGAGGTGGGGAAAAAATCAATGGGAGGAGGAGGGCCAGGAGCAGGTGGAGGAGGAGACCCAGGACCAGACGAATGGGGGTGGGCTAGGAAAAGGCAGAAGATGAAGAAGAGGACCAGAAGAAGGAGGAGGGCCAGGATCTGGAGGAGGAGGAGGAAGGGCAGAATGAGGCAGAGGAAGAGGACCTGGATCGAGGGAGGAGGAGGGCAAAGACTAGGAGGAAGAGGAGGCGGCCTAGATGCACGAGGAAGGTAAGTACCAGTTGGAGGTCAAAGGTGAGCCAGGATCCGGCCGAGGATAAAGGCCAGGACTAGCCGGAGAAGGAGGGCCAGTGTTTGGTGGAGGAGGATAACCAGTACCAGGAAGAGTTGAAGGGCCAGGAAAAGAAAGAGAAGGACGGCCAAGACCAAGAGAAATGAGAGGCGCAGGATCTAGCAGAAGAGGAGGGCCAGGAATAGGCAGAGGAGGACCTGGATCATAAGGAGGAAGAGGGTTCAGACCAGGCTGAAAGCAAGAACCAAGACCAAGCAGAGGATGAGGGCCAGGGTCAGGTGGAGGAGCCAGATGGGGTAGGAGGGCCAGGACCAGGCAGTGGAGAATGGCCAAGACCAGGTGGGTGAGGAGGTTCAGGAACATGCGGTGGAGGAGTGCGAGGCCCAGGCGAAGTAGGAGAGTAATGATGAGGTAGAGGAAGTGGGGAACGATCATTGGGAAGAGGATCGCCAGGAGCAGGTTGGAGGAGGAGGCCCAGGAACAGACGGAAGTGGGTGGAACAGGACCAGGCAGAAGAAGAAGAGGATCAGCAGAAGTAGGTGGTCCACAATCTGGAGGAGAAGGAAGGCCAGGATGAGGCAGACGAAGAAGACCTGGATCGAGGGAGGAGGAGGGCCAAAACTAGGAGGAGGAGGAGGCGAGCTAGACGGACGTGAAAGGCAAATACCATGTGGAGGTCCCAGGAGATCCAGGATCAGGCCGAGGACGAAGGCCAGGACAAGGCGGAGCCGGAGGGCCAGTGTTTGGTGGAGGAAGATTAGTAGTACCAGGAAGAGTTGGAAGGCCAGGAAAAGAACGAGAAGGAGGCCAAGACCAAGAGAAGGAGGAGGCGCAGGATCTAGCTGAGGAGGAGGGCCAGGACCAGGCAGAGGAGGAACTGGATCATGAGGAGGAAGAAGGTTAAGTCCAGGCTGAATGCGGGAACCAAGACCAAGCAGAGGATGAGGGCCAGTGCCCGGTGGAAGAGCCAGATGGGGTAGGAGGAGTGCCAAGCCCAGGCGAAGGAGAGGAGTGAAGATCAGACAGAGGAGGACGCGAAAATATAATTTGGAGGAGGGGTGCTAGGAGCAGGTGGAGGAGCAGGCCCAGGAACAGACGGTAGGGAGTGGGCCACGACCAGGTGGAAGAAGAAGACGAGGATCAGCAGAAGGAGGAGGGCCAGGATCTGGAGGACGTGCAAGGCCAGGATGAGGCAGAGGAAGAAGACCTGGACCGAGGGAGGAGGAGGGCCAAGACTAGGAGGAGGAGGAGGCAACGTAGATGGACGAGGAAGGCAAATACCAGGTGGAGGTCCCACGAGATCCAGGATCTGGCCGAGGACCAAGGCCAGGACAAGGCGGAGCCGGAGGGCAAGTATTTGTTGGAGGAGGATTACCAGTACCAGGAAGAGTCGGAGGGCTAGGAAAAGAACGAGAAGGAGGCCAAGAACAAGAGAAGGAGGAGGCGCAGGATCTAGCTGAGGAAGGTTAAGTCCAGGCTGAATGCGGGAACCAAGACCAAGCAGAGGATGAGGGCCAGTGCCCGGTGGAAGAGCCAGATGGGGTAGGAGGGCCAGGACCAGGCAGAGGAGGATGGCCAAATCCAGGTGGATGAGGAGGGTCAGGACCATGTGGAGGAGGAGTGCCAGGCCCAGGCAAAGGAGGGGAGTGAAAATCAGACAGAGGAGGTGGGAAAAAGGTCATTGGGAGGAGGAGATCCAGGAGCAGGTGGAGGAGGAGGCCCAGGACCAGACAAATGGGGGTGGGCTATGACAAGGCCGAAGATGAAGAAGAGGACCAGAAGAAGGAGGAAGGATAGAATATGGGGGGAAGGAAGGCCAGGATGAGGCAGAGGAAGATGACCTGGAACGAAGGAGGAGGAGGGCCAAAACTAGGAGGAGGAGGAGGCGACCTAGATGGAGGAGGAAGACAGGTATTAGGTGGAGGTCCCAGGAGAGCCAGGATCTGGCCGAGGACGAAGTTCAGGACAAGGCGGGGCTGAAGGGCCAGTGTTTGGTTCAGGAGTATTACTAGTACCAGGAAGAGTTGGAGGGCCAGGAAAAGAACAAGAAGGTGGCCAAGACCAAGAGAAGGAGAAGGCGCAGAATCTAGCAGAGGAGGACGGCCAGGACCAGGCAGAGGAGGAAATGGATTATGAAAAGGAATTGGGTTAAGACCAGGCTGAAGGCGAGAACCAGGACCAAGAAGATGAGGGCCAGTGCCAGGTGGAGGAGCCAGATGGGGAAGGAGGGCCAGGACCAGGCAGAGGAGGAACTGGAAAATGAGGAGGAAGAAGGTTACGTCCAGGCTGAATGAGGGAACCAAGACCAAGCAGAGGATGAGGGCCAGTGCCCGGTGGAAGAGCCAGATGGGGTAGGAGGGCCAGGACCAGGTAGTGGAGGATGGCCAAGACCAGGTGGGTGAGGAGGGTCAGGGCCATGTGGAGGAGGGGTGCCAGGCCCAGGCGAAGGAGGAGAGCAAAGATGAGACAGTGGAGGTGGGGAAAAAATCAATGGGAGAAGGAGGGCCAGGAGCAGGTGGAGGAGGGGTGCCAGGCCCAGGCGAAGGAGGAGAGCAAAGATGAGACAGTGGAGGTGGGGAAAAAATCAATGGGAGAAGGAGGGCCAGGAGCAGGTGGAGGAGGGGACCCAGGACCAGAAGGATGGGGGTGGGCTAGGACAAGGCGGAAGATGAAGAAGAGGACCAGAAGAAGGAGGAGGGCCAGGATCTGGAGGAGGAGGAAGGGCAGAATGAGGCAGAGGAAGAGGACCTGGATCGAGGGAGGAGGAGGGCAAAGACTAGGAGGAAGAGGAGGCGGCCTAGATGCACGAGGAAGGCAATACCAGGTGGAGGTCAAAGTGAGCCAGGATCTGGCCGAGGATAAGGGCCAGGACTTGCCGGAGAAGGAGGGCCGGTGTTTGGTGGAGGAGGATAACCAGTACCAGGAAGAGTTGAAGGGCCAGGAAAAGAAAGAGAAGGACGGCCCAGACCGAGAGAAAGAGGAGGCGCAGGATCTAGCAGAAGAGGAAGGCCAGCACTAGGCAGAGGAGGAACTGGATCATGAGGAGGAAGAGGGTTAAGACCAGGCTGAAAGCAAGAACCAAGACCAAGCAGAAGATGAGGGCCAGGGTCAGCTGGAGGAGCCAGATGGGGAAGGAGGGCCAGGACCAGGCAGTGGAGAATGGCCTAGACCAGGTGGGTGAGGAGGGTCAGGACCATGTAGTAGAGGGGGGCCAGGCCCAGGCGAAGAAGGAGAGTAAAGATGAGACAAAGGAGGGGGGAAAAAGATCAATGGGAGGAGGAAAGCCAGGAGCTGGTGGAGGAGGAGGCCCAGGACCAGACGGAAGAGGGTGGGCTAGAACCAGGCAGAAGAAGAAGAGGATCAGCAGAAGTAGGAGGTCCACTATCTGGAGGGGAAGGAAGGCCAGGATGAAGCAGACGAAGAGGACCTGGATCGAGGGAGGAGGAGGGCCAAAGGTAGGAGGAGGAGGAGGCGAGGTAAGTTTACGAGGAAGGCAAGTACCAGGTGTAAGTCCCAGGAGATCCAGGATCTGGCCGAGGACGAAGTCCACAACAAGGCAGAGCTGGAGGGCCAGTGTTTGGTGGAGGAGGATTACCAGTACCAGGAAGAATTGGAGGGCCAGGAAAAGAACGAGAAGGAGACCAAGACCTAGAGAAGGAGGAGGTGCCGGATCTAGCTGAGGAGGTGGGCCAAGACCAGGCAGAGGAGGAACTGGATCATGAGGAGGAAGAAGGTTAAGACCAGGCTAAAGGCGAGGACCAAGCCCAAGCAGAGGATGAGGGCCAGTGCCCGGTGGAAGGGCCAGATGGGGTAGGAGGGCCAGGACCAGGCAGTGGGGAATGGCCAGGGCCAGGTGGGTGAGGAGGCGCAGGACCATGTGGAGGAAGGGTGCCAGGCCCAGGCGAAGGAGGGGAGTTAAGGTCAGACAGAGGAGGTGGGAAAAAGATCATTGGGAGGAGGAGAGCCAGGGGCAGGTGGAGAAGGAGGCCCAGGACCATACAGATGGGTGTGGGCCAGGACCAGGCAGAAGAAGAAGAATAGGACCAGCAAAAGGAGAAGAGATAGGATATAGGGGAGAAGGAAGGCCAGGATAAGGCAGAAGAAGATGTTGTGGAACGAAGGAGGAGGAGGGCCAAAACTAGGAGGAGGAGGAGGCGACCTAGATGGAGGAGGAAGGCAACTGGGTGGAGGTCCCAGGAGAGCTAGAATCTGGCCGAGGACGAAGGCCAGGAGAAGGCAGAGCTGAAGGGCCAATGTTTGGATCAGGAGGATTACTAGTACGAGGAAGAGATGGGGGGCCAGGAAAAGAACAAGAAGGAAGCCAAGACCAAGAGAAGGAGAAGGCGCAGGATCTGGCAGAGGAGGAGGGCCAGGACCAGGCAGAGGAGGAACTGGGTCACGGGGAGGAAGAGGGTTCAGACCGGGCTGAAGGCGAGGACCAAGCCCAAGCAGAAGATGAGGGCCAGTGCCCGGTGGAAGGGCCAGATGGGGTAAGAGGGCCAGGACCAGGCAGTGGAGAATGGCCAGGGCCAGGTGGGTGAGGACGTTCAGAACGATGTGGAGGAGATGTGCCAGGCTCAGGCAAAGGAGGGGAGTGAAGATCAGACAGAGGAGGAGGCAAAAAGATCATTTGGAGGAGGAGAGCTAGGTGCAGGTGGAGGAGAAGGCCCAGGACCAGACGAAAGGACCAGGTAGAAAAAGAGGACGAGGATCAGCAGAAGGAGGAGGGCCAGGCCAGGATGAGGCAGAGGAAGAGGACGTGGAAAGAAGAAGGGGTAGGGCCAAAACTAGGAGGAGGAGGAGGCGACCTAGAGGGAGGAGGAAGGCAAGTACTGGGTGGAGGTCCCGGGAGAGCCGGGATCTGGCCAAAGACGAAGGCCAGGACAAGGCGAAGCTGAAGGGCCAGTGTTTGGTTCAGCAGGAACCAGCTCCTGGTTCCTCCTCCAAATGATCTTTTTGCCTCCGCCTCTGTCTGATCTTCACTCCCATCCTTCTCCTGGGCCTGGCACGCCTCCACCACATGGTCCTGACCCTCCTCACCCACCTGGTCTTGGCCATTAACAACTGCCTGGTCCTGGCCCTCATATCGCATATGGATCCTCCACCTTACCCTAGCCCTCATCCTCTACTTGGTCTTGGTTCTTACCTTTAGGCTGATCTTCACCCTCTTCTTCCTCATGATCCAGTTCCTCCTCTGCCTGGTCCTGGCCCTCCTTCTCTGCTAGATTTTGCGCCTCCTGTTTCTCCTGGTCTTGGCCGTCCTTCTCTTTCTTTTCCTGGCCCTCCAACTCCTCCTGGTACTGGTAATCCTCCTCCACCAAACACTGGCCCTCCTTCTCCGGCTACTCCTGGCCTTCGTCCTCGTCCAGATCCTGGCTCTCTTGGGAACTCCACCAGGTACTTGCCTTCATCGTCCACCTAGGCCGCCTCCTCTTCCTCCTAGTCTTTGCCTTCCTCCTCTCTCGAAGAATGTCCCCTTCCTCTGCGTCATCCTGGCTTTCGTTCTCCTCCAGATCGTGGCCCTCCTCCTTCTTTTGGTCCTCTTCTTCCTCTTCGCTCTTGACATGGCCGAACCCCATCCGTCTGGGCCTGGGTCTCCTCCTCCCCCTGCTCCTCGCCCTCCTCCTCCAATTGATCTTTTTTCCCACCTCCTCTGTCTCATCTTTCCTCTCCTCCTTCGCCTGGGCCTGGCACTCATCCTCAAAATGGTCCTGACCCTCCTCACCCAACTGGTCGTGGCCATACTCCACTGCCTGGTCCTGGCCCTCCTACCTCTTCTGGCTCCTCCACCTGGCACTGGCCCTCATCCTCTGGTTGGTCTTGGTTCTCGCCTCCAGCCTGGTCTTAACCCTATTCCTTTTCATCATCCAGTTCCTCCTCTGCCTAGTCCTGGCCCTCCTCCAAAGCTAGATGCTGCGCCTCCTCCTTCTCTTGGTCTTGGCCTCCTTCTTGTTCTTTTCCTGGCCCTCCAACTCTTCCTGGTACTAGTAATCCTCCTGAATCAAACATTGACCCTTCAGCTCCGCCTTGTCATCGCCTCTGTCCTCGGCGAGATCCTGGCTTTCCTGGGACCTCCAACCAGTACTTGCCTTCGTCCTCGATCTAGGTCGCCTCCTCCTCCTCCCAGTTTTGGTCCTTCTCCTCCTTCGTTTCACGTCATCTTCCTCTCCCTCATCCTGGCCTTCCTCCTCCCCCATATCCTAACCCTCCTCCTTCTGCGGATCCTCTTCTTCTTCTTCTGCCTGGTCCTGGCCCACCCCCATCTGTCTGATCCTGGGCCTCCTCCTCCACCTGCTACTACCTCTCCTCCTCCCAATGATGTTTTCCCACCTCCACTGTCTCATCTTGTCTCCCCTTCTTTGCCTGGGCCTGGCCCTCCTCCACCACATGGTCCTGACCCTCCTCACCCACCTGGTCTTCACCATTCTCCACTTCCTGGTCGTGGCCCTCCTACCCCATCTGGCTCCTGCACCTTGCCCTGACCCTCATCCTCTGCTTGGTCTTGGTTCTTGCCTTTAGCCTGGTCTTCACCCTCTTCCTCCTCATGATCCAGTTCCTCCGCTGCCTGGTCCTGGCCCTCCTTCTCTGCTAGATCCTGCGCCTGATCTTTCTTTTGGTCTTGACCGTCCTTCTGTTTCTTTTCCTGGCCCTCCAACTCTTCCTGGTACTGATAATCCTCCTCCACCAAACACTGGCCCTCCTACTCCGGCTACTCCTGGCCGTCGTCCTCTTCCAGATCCGGGCTCTCCTGGGAACTCCACCAGGAACTTGCCTTCATCGTCCACCTAGGCCGCCTCCTCTTCCTCCTAGTCTTTGCCCTCCTCCTCCCTCGATCAAGATCCCCTTCCTCTGCGTCATCCTGGCTTTCTTTCCCCTCCAGATCCTGACCCATCTCCTTCTTCTGGTCCTCCTCCTCTTCTTCTTCGGTCGTGTCCTGGCCCACCCCCATCCGTCTGGTCCTGTGTCTCCTCCTCCACCTGCTCCTGGCCTTTCTCTTCCCACTGATATTTTTCCCACCTCCTCTGTCTCATCTTCACTCTCCTCCTTCACAGGGCCTGGCACTCCTCCTCCACATGGCCCTGACCCTCCTCACCCACCTGGTCTTGGCCATCCTCCACTATATGGGGTTGTCCTCCTACCCCATCTGGGTCCTCCACCTGGCACTGACCCTCATCATCTGCTTGGTCTTGGTTCTCGCCTTCAGCCAGGTCTTAACCCAATTCCTCTTCATGATCTAGTTCCTCCTCTGCCTGGTCCTGGCCCTCCTCCTCTTCTAGATCCTGCGCCTCCTCCTTCTCTTGGTCTTGACCTCCTTCTTGTTCTTTTCCTGGCCCTCCAACTCTTCCTGGTACTAGTAATCCCCCTGAACCAAATACAGGCCCTTCAGCACCGCTTTGTCCTGGCCTTCGTTCTCGGCCAGATCCTGGCTCTCCTAGGACCTCCACCTAGTATTTCCCTTCCTCCTCCATCTAGGTCGCCTTCTCCTCCTCCTAGTTTTGGCCCTCCCCCTCCAACGTTCCAGGTCATCTTACTCGGCCTCATCCTGGCCTTCCATCTCCCCCATATCCAATCGCTTTTCCTTCTACTGATCCTCTTCTTCTTCTTCTGCCTGGTCCTGGCCCACCCTCATCTGTCTGGTCCTGGGGCTCCTCCACCACATGCTCCTGGCTCTCCTCCTCCCAGTGATCGTTTTCCCACCTCCTCTGTCTCATCTTTACTCCCCTTCTACACCTGGGACTGGCCCTCCTCCACCACATGGTCCTGACCCTCCTTACCCACCTGGTCTTGGCCATTATCCACTGCCTGGTCCTGGTCCTCCTACATCATCTGGCTCCTCCACCTTACCCTGGCCCGCATCCTCTGCTTGGTCTTGGTTCTTGCCTTTAGCCTGGTCTTCATCCTCTTCCTCCTCATGATCCAGTTCCTCCGCTGCCTGGTCCTGGCCCTCCTTCTCTGCTAGACCCTGCACCTCCTCTTTCTGTTGGTCTTGATCTTCCTTCTGTATCTTTTCCTGGCCCTCCAACTCTTCCTGGTACTGGTAATCCTCCTCCACCACACACTGGCCCTCCATCTCCGGCTAGTCCTGGCCTTTGTCCTCGGTCGGATCCTGGCTCACCTTTGACCTCCAGCTGGCACTTGCCTTCGTCGTCCATCTAGGCCGCCTCCACTTCCTCCTAATCTTTGCCCTCCTCCTCCCGCGATCCAGGTCCTCTTCCTCTGCGTCATCCGTGCCTTCTTTCTCCTCCAGATCCTGGCATTCCTCCTTCATCTGGTCCTCTTCTTCTTCTGTCTTGTACTGGCCCACCCCCACCATCTGGTTCTGGGTCCCCTCCTCCACCTGCTTCTGGCCCTCCTCCTCCCACTGATCTTTTTCCCACCTCCTCTGTCTCATCTTTACTCTCCTCCGTCGCCTGGGCCTGGCACTCCTCCTCCACATGGCCCTGACCCTCCTCACCCACATAGTCTTGGCCATCCTCCACTGCCTGGTCCTGGCCCTCCTACCCCACCTGGCACCTCCACCTGGCACTGGCACTCATCCTCTGCTGGGGTTTGGTTCTCGCCTTCAGCCTGGTCTTAACCCATTTCCTCTTCATGATCCAGTTCCTCCTCTGCCTGGTCCTGGCCCTCCTCCTCTGCTAGATCCTGCGCCTCTTCCTTCTCTTGGTCTTGGCCTCCTTCTTGTTCTTTTCCTCACCCTCCTCCTCTTCCTGGTACTAGTAATCCTCCTGAACCAAACACTGGCCCTTCAGCTCCGCCTTGTCCTGGCCTTCGTCCTCGGCCAGATCCTGGCTCTCCTGGGACTTCCACCCAGTACTTGCCTTCCTCCTCCATCTAGGTCGCCTCCTCCTCCTCCTAGGTGTGGCCCTCCTCCTCCTTCGTTCCACGTCGTCTTCCTTTGCCTCATCCTGGCCTTCTCTCTCCCCCATACTCTATCCCTCCTCCTTCTGCTGATCCTCTTCTTCTTCTTCTGCCTGGTCCTGGCCCACCCCCATCTGTCCGGTCCTGGGCCTCCTCCTCCACCTGCTCCTGGCTCTCCTCCTCCGAATGATCTTTGTCCCAAATCCTCTGTCTGATCTTCACTCCCCTCCTTCGCCTGGGCCTGGCACTCTTCCTCCACATGGTCCTGCCCCTCCTCACCCTACCCCTGCTCCTCCTCACCCTCCTGGTCTTGGCCATCCTCCTCTGCCTGGTCCTGGCCCTCCTACCCCATCTGTCCCCTCCACCTGACACAGGCCCTCATCCTCTGCTTGGGCTTGGTTCTTGCCTTTAGCCTGGTCTCAACCTGCTTCCTCCTCATGATCCAGGTCCTTCTCTGCCTGGTCCTGGCCCTCCTCCTCAGATAGACCCTGCGCCACCCCCTTCTCTTGGTCTTGGCTTCCTTCTCGTTCTGTTCCAGGCCCTCCAACTCTTCCTGGTACTGGTAATTCTCCTCTACCAAACACTGGCCCTCCTACTCCGGCTACTCCTGGCCTTCATCCTCGGCCAGATCCTGGCTCTCCTGGGACCGCCAAATGCTACTTGCCTTCCTCGTCCATCCAGGTAGCCTCCTCCTCCTCCTCCTAATCTTGGCCCTCCTCCTCCCTCGTTCCAGGTCCTCTGCTTCCGTCTCATCTTGGCCTTCCTCCTCCTCCAGATCCTGGCCCTCCTTCTTCGGCTGATCCTCGACCACTTCTTCTACCTGGTCCTGGCCCACCCCCTTCCGTCTGGTCCTGGGCCTCCTCCTCCACCTGCTCCTAGCTCTCCTCCTCCAAATGATCTTTTTGCCTCCTCCTCTGTCTGATCTTCACTCCCCTCCTTCGCCTGGGCCTGGCACACCTCCACCACAAGGTCCTGACCCTCCTCACCCACCTGGTCTTGCCCATTCTCCACTGCCTGGTCCTGGCCCTCCTACCCCATATGGCTCCTCCACCTTACCCTGGCCCTCATCCTCTGCTTGGTCTTGGTTCTTACCTTTAGCCTGGTCTTCTGCCTCTTCCTCCTCATGATCCAGTTCCTCCTCTGCCTGGTCCTGGCCCTCCTTCTCTGCTAGATCCTGCGCCTCCTCTTTCTCCTGGTCTAGGCCGTCCTTCTCTTTCTTTTCCTGGCCCTCCAACTCTTCCTGGTACTGGTAATCCTCCTCCACCCAACACTGGCCCTCCTACTCCGGCTACTCCTAGCCTTCGTCCTCGGCCAGAACCTGGCTCTCCTGGGACCTCCACCAGGTACTTGCCTTCCTCGTCCACCTAGGCCGCCTCCTCTTCCTCCTAGTCTTTGCCCTCCTCCTCCCTCGATGAATGTCCCCTTCCTCTGCGTCATTCTGGCTTTCGTTCTCCTCCAGATCGTGGCCCTCCTCCTTCTTCTGGTCCTCTTCTTCTTCTTCGCTCTTGTCCTGGACCAACCCCATCCGTCTGTCCCTGGGTCTCCTCCTCCACCTGGCACTAGCCCTCATTCTCGGCTTCGTCTTGGTTCTCGCATTCAGCCTGATGTTAACCCTCTTCCTCTTCACGATCCAGTTCCTCCTCTGCCTGGTCCTGGCCCTTCTCCTCTGCTATATTCTGCGCCTCCTCTTTCTCTTGGTCTTGGCCTCCTTCTGGTTCTTTTCCTGGCCCTCCAACTCTTCCTGGTACTAGTAATCCTCCTGAACCAAACACTTCTCTTACAGCTCCGCCTTGTCTTGGCCTCCGTCCTCGAGCAGATCCTGGCTCTTCTCGGACCTCCACCTAGTACTTGCCTTCCTCCTCCATTTAGGCTCCTCCTCCTCCTAGGTTTGGCCCTCCTCCTCCTCCTGCGTTCCACGTCCTCTTCCTCTGCCTCATCCTGGCCCTCCTTCTCCCCCATATCCTATCCCTCCTCCTTATGCTGATCCTCTTCTTCTTCTTCTGCCTGGTCCTGGCCCTCCCCCATCTGTCTGGCCCTGAGCCTCCTCGTCCACCTGCTCCTGGCTATCCTCCTCCCAATGATCCTTTCCCCACCACCTCTGACTCACCTATACTCTCTCCTTCTTCGCCTGGGCCTCACCCTCCTCCACCACATGGTCCCGACCCTCCTCACCCACCTGGTCCTGGCCATTCTCCACTACCTGGCCCCGGCCCTCCTACCCCATCTGGGTCCTCCACCTGACCCTGGCCCTCATCCTCTACTTGGTCTTGGTTCCTGCCTTCAGCAGGGTCCTTACCCTCTTCCTCCTCATGATCCAGTTCCTCCTCTGTCTCGTCCTGCCTTCCTCCTCTCTTAGATCCTGCGCCACCTCTTTCTCCTGGCCTTGGCCGTCCTTGTCTTTCACTTCCAGGCCCTCCAACTCTTCCTGGTACTGGTAATCCTCCGACACCAAAAACTGGCCCTCCTTCTCCGGCTAGTCCTGGCCTTTGTCCTCGGCCAGATCCTGGCTCACATTTGACCTCCACCTGGTACTTGCCTTCCTCGTCCATCTAGGCCGCCTCCTCTTCCTCCTAGTCTTTGCCGTCCTCCTCCCTCGATCTAGGTCCTCTTCCTCTGCCTCATCCTGGCCTTCCTCCTCCTCCAGATCCTGTCCCTCCTCCTTCTTCTTGTCCTCTTCTTTTTTCTTCAACCTTGTCGTGGCCCATTCCCAATTGTCTGGTCCTGGGTCTCCTCCTACACCTGCTCCTGGCTCTCCTCCTCCGAGCGATATTTTTCCCACCGCCTCTGTCTGATCTTCACCCCCTCCTTCGCCCTGGCCTGGCACTCTTCCGCCACATGATCCTGACCCTCCTCACCCACCTGGTCTTGGCCATCCTCCTCTGCCTGGTCCTGGCCCTCCTACCCCATCTGGCTGCTCCACCTGGCACTGGTGGTCCTGGTCTTGGTTCTCGCCTATAGCCTGGTCTTAACCCTCTTCCTCCTCATGATCCAGGTCCTTCTCTGCCTGGTCCTGGCCCTCCTCCTCAGCTAGATCCTACGCCTCTTCCATCTCTTGGTCTTGGCCTCCTTCTTGTTATTTTACGGGCCCTCCACCTCTTCCTGGTACTAGTAATCCTCCTGAACCAAACACTGGCCCTTGAGCTCCGCCTTGACCTGGCCTTTGTCAACGTCCTGATCCTGGCTCTCCCGGGACTTCCATCCAGTACTTGCCTTCCTCGTCCATCTAGCTCGCCTCCTCCTCCTCCTAGATTGGGCCCTCCTCCTCCCTCGATCCAGGTCCCCTTCGTCTGCTTCATCCTGGCCTTCGTTCTCCTCCAGATCGTGGACCTCCTCCTTCTGCTGATCCTCTTCTTCTTCTTCGGCCTCGTCCTGGCCCACCCCCTTCCCTCTGGTCCTGGGCCTCCTCCTCAACCTGCTCCTAGCTCTCCTCCTCCAAATGATATTTTTGCCTCCGCCTCTGTCTGAGCTTCACTCCCCTCCTTCGCCTGGGCCTGGCACTCCTCGTCCACATCGATCTGACCGTCCTCACCCACCAGGCCTTGGCCATTCTCCACTGCCTGGTCCTGGCCCTCCTACACCATCTGGCACTTCCACCTGACACTGGCCCTCATCCTCTGCTTGGTCTTGGTTCTCGCCTTCAGCCTGGTTTTAACCCTCTTCCTCCTCATGATCCAGTTCCTCCTCTGCCTGGTCCTGGCCCTCCTCCTCATCTAGATCCAGCGCCTCCTCCTTCTCTTGGTCTTGGCCTTCTTCTTGTTTTTTTCCTGGCCCTCCAACTCATCCTGGTACTAGTAATCCTCCTGAACCAAACATTGACCCTTCAGCTCCGCCTTGTCATCGCCTTTGTCCTCGGCGAGATCCTGGCTTTTCTGGGACCTCCAACCAGTACTTGCCTTCGTCCTCCATCTAGGTCGCCTCCTCCTACTCCTAGGTTTGGTTCTTCTCCTCCGTTCCACGTCATCTTCCTCTCCCTCATCCTGGCCTTCCCCCTCCCCCATATCCTAACCCTCCTCCTTCTGCTGATCCTCTTCTTCTTCTTCTGCCTGGTCCTGGCCCACCCCCATCTCTCTGATTCTGGGCCTCCTCCTCCACCTGCTCCTAGCTCTCCTCCTCCCAGTGATTTTTTCCCACCTACTCTGTCTCACCTTCGCTCCCCTTCTTCGCCTGGGCCTGGCCCTCCTCCACCACATGGTCCTGACCCTCCTCACCCACCTGGTCTTCACCATTCTCCACTGCCTGGTCCTCGCCCTCCTACCCCATCTGGCTCCTCCAACTTGCCCTGACACTCATCCTCTTCTTGGTCTTGGTTCTTGCCTTTAGTCTGGTCTTCACCCTCTTCCTCCTCATGATCCAGTTCCTCCGCTGCCTGGTCCTGGCCCTCCTTCTCTGCTAGATCCTGCGCCTCCTCTTTCTGTCGGTCTTGACCATCCTTCTGGTTTTTTTCCTGGCCCTCCAACTCTTCCTGGTACTGGTAATCCTCCTCCACCAAACACTGGCCCTCCTACTCCGGCTACCCCTGGCCTTCGTCCTCGTCCAGATCCGGGCTCTCCTGGGAACTCCACCAGGTACTTGCCTTCATCGTCCACCTAGGCCGCCTCCTCTTCCTCCTAGTCTTTGCCCTCCTCCACCCTCGATCTAGATCCCCTTCCTCTGCGTCATCCTGGCTTTCTTTCCCCTCCAGATCCTGGCCCTCCTCCTTCTTCTGGTCCTCTTCCTCTTCTTCTTCGGTCTTGTCCTGGCCCACCGCCATCCGTCTGGTCCTGTGTTTCCTCTTCCACCTCCTCCTGGCCTTTCTCCTCCCATTGATATTTTTCCCACCTCCTCTGTCTCATCTTTACTCTCCTCCTTCAAATGGGCCTGGCACTCCTCCTCCACATGGCCCTGTCTCTCCTCACCCAACTGGTCTTGGCCATCCTCCACTATATGAGGTTGGCCCTCCTACCTCATCTGGGTCCTCCACCTGGCACTGGCCCTCATCATCTGCTTGGTCTTGGTTCTCGCCTTCAGCCAGTTCTTATCGCAATTCCTCTTCATGATCCAGTTCCTCCTCTGCCTGGTCCTGGCCCTCCTCCTCTTCTAGATCCTGCGCCTCCTCCTTCTCTTGGTCTTGGCCTCCTTCTTGTTCTTTTCCTGGCCCTCCAACTATTCCTGGTAATAGTAATCCTCCTGAACCAAATACAGGCCCTTCAGCACCGCTTTGTCCTGGCCTTCGTCCTCGGCCAGATCCTGGCTCTCCTAGGACCTCCACCTAGTATTTCCCTTCCTCCTCCATCTAGGTAGCCTTCTCCTCCTCCTAGTTTTGGCCCTCCCCCTCCAGCGTTCCAGGTCATCTTACTCGGCCTCATCCTGGCCTTCCTTCTCCCCCATATCCTATCGCTCTTCCTTCTACTGATCCCCTTCTTCTTCTTCTGCCTGGTCCTGGCCCACCCTCATCTGTCTGGTCCTGGGGCTCCTCCACCACCTGCTCCTGGCTCTCCTCCTCCCAGTGATCGTTTTCCCACCTCCTCTGTCTCATCTTTACTCCCTTTCTACGCCTGGGCCTGGCCCTCCTCCATCACATGGTCCTGACCCTCCTCACCCACCTGGTCTTGGCCAGTCTCCACTGCCTGTTCCTGGCCCTCCTACCCCATCTGGCTTCTCCACCGTACCCTGGCCCACATCCTCTGCTTGGTCTTGGGTCTTGCTTTTAGCCTGGTCTTCACCCTCTTCCTCCTCATGAACCAGTTCCTCCTCTGCCTGGTCCTTGGCCTCTTTCTCTGCTAGATCCTGCGCCTCGTCTTTCTCTTTGTCTTGGCTGTCCTTCTCTTTCTTTTCCCGGCCCTCCAACTCCTCCCGGTACTGGTAATCCTCCTCCACCTAACACTGTCCCTCCTTCTCCGGCTAGTCCTGGCCTTTGTCCTCGGCCAGATCCTGGCTCACCTTTGACCTCCACCTGGTACTTGCCTTCCTCGTCTATCTAGGCCGCCTCCTCTTCCTCCTAGTTTTTGCACTCCTCCTCCCTCGATCCAGCTCCACTTCCCCTGTGTCATCCTGGCATTCTTTCTTCGCCAGATCCTGGCCCTTCTCCTTCTTCTGGTCCTCTGCTTCTTCTTCTTCTGTCTTGTGCTGGCCCACCCCCATCCGTCTGGGCCTGGGTGTCCTCCTTCACCTGCTCCTGGCCCTCCTCCTCCCATTGATTTTTTCCCACCTCCTCTGTCTCATCTTTACTCTCCTCTTTGGTCTGGGCCTGGCACTCCTTCTCCACATGGTCCTGATCCTCGTCACCCACCTGGTCTTGGCCATCCTCCAATGCCTGGTCCTTGCCCTCCTACCCCACCTGCCACCTTCACCTGGCACTGGCCCTCATCCTCTGCTTGGTCTTGGTTCTCGCCTTCAGCCTGGTCTTAACCCAATTCCTCTTCATGATCCTGTTCCTCCTCTGCCTGGTCCTGGCCCTCCTCCTCTGCTAGATCCTGCGCCTCTTCCTTCTCTTGGTCTTGGCCTCCTTCTTGTTCTTTTCCTCACCCTCCTCCTCTTCCTGGTACTAGTAATCCTCCTGAACCAAACACTGGCCCTTCAGCTCCGCCTTGTCCTGGCTTTCGTCCTCGGCCAGATCCTGGCTCTCCTGGGACTTCCACCCAGTACTTGCCTTCCTCCTCCATCTAGGTCGCCTTCTCCTCCTCCTAGGTGTGGCCCTCCTCCTCCTCCGTTCCACGTCGTCTTCCTTTGCCTCATCCTGGCCTTCTCTCTCCCCCATACTCTATCCCTCCTCCTTCTGCTGATCCTCTTCTTCTTCTTCTGCCTGGTCCTGGCCCACCCCCATCTGTCCGGTCCTGGGCCTCCTCCTCCACCTGCTCCTGGCTCTCCTCCTCCGAATGATCTTTGTCCCAAATCCTCTGTCTGATCTTCACTCCCCTCCTTCGCCTGGGCCTGGCACTCTTCCTCCACATGGTCCTGCCCCTCCTCACCCTACCCCTGCTCCTCCTCACCCTCCTGGTCTTGGCCATCCTCCTCTGCCTGGTCCTGGCCCTCCTACCCCATCTGTCCCCTCCACCTGACACAGGCCCTCATCCTCTGCTTGGGCTTGGTTCTTGCCTTTAGCCTGGTCTCAACCTGCTTCCTCCTCATGATCCAGGTCCTTCTCTGCCTGGTCCTGGCCCTCCTCCTCAGATAGACCCTGCGCCACCCCCTTCTCTTGGTCTTGGCTTCCTTCTCGTTCTGTTCCAGGCCCTCCAACTCTTCCTGGTACTGGTAATTCTCCTCTACCAAACACTGGCCCTCCTACTCCGGCTACTCCTGGCCTTCATCCTCTGCCAGATCCTGGCTCTCCTGGGACCGCCAAATGCTACTTGCCTTCCTCGTCCATCTAGGTCGCCTCCTCCTCCTCCTCCTAATCTTGGCCCTCCTCCTCCCTCGGTCCAGGTCTTCTGCCTCTGCCTCATTTTGGCCTTCCTCTTCCTCCAGATCCTGGCCCTCCTCCTTCGGCGGATCCTCGTCCTCTTCTTCTACCTGGTCCTGGCCCACCCCCTTCCTTCTGGTCCTGGGCCTCCTCCTCCACCTGCTCCTAGCTCTCCTCCTCCAAATGATCCTTTTGCCTCCTCCTCTGTCTGATCGTCACTCCCCTCCTTCGCCTGGGCCTGGCACGCCTCCACCACATGGTCCTGACCCTCCTCACCCACCTGCTCTTGGCCATTATCCACTGCCTCGTCCTGGCCCTCCTACCCCATATGGCTCCTCCACCTTACCCTGGCCCTCATCCTCTGCTTGGTCTTGGTTCTTAGCTTTAGACTGGTCTTCAGCCTCTTCCTCCTCATGATCCAGTTCCTCCTCTGCCTGGTCCTGGCCCTCCTTCTCTGCTAGATCCTGCGCCTCCTCTTTCTCCTGGTCTAGGCCGTCCTTCTCTTTCTTTTCCTGGCCCTCCAACTCTTCCTGGTACTGGTAATCCTCCTCCACCAAACACTGGCCCTCCTACTCCGGCTACTCCTAACTTTCGTCCTCGGCCTGATCCTGGCTCTCCTGGGACCTCCACCAGGTACTTGCCTTCCTCGTCCGCCTAGGCCGCCTCCTCTTCCTCCTAGTCTTTGCCCTCCTCCTCCCTCGATGCATGTCCCCTTCCTCTGCGTCATCCTGGCTTTCGTTCTCCTCCAGATCGTGGCCCTCCTCCTTCTTCTGGTCCTCTTCTTCTTCGCTCTTGTCCTGGCCCAACCCCATCCGTCTGGCCCTGGGTCTCCTCCTCCACCTGCTCCTGGCCCTCCTCCTCCCATTGATCTTTTTCCCACCTCCTCTGTCTCATCTCTACTCTCCTCCTTCCCATGGGTCTGGCACTCCTCCACATCGATCTGACCGTCCTCACCCACCAGGCCTTGGCCATTCTCCACTGCCTGGTCCTGGCCCTCCTACCCAATCTGGCTCTTCCACCTGGCACTGGCCCTCATCCTCTTCTTGGTCTTCGTTCTCGCCTTCAGCCTGGTTTTAACCCTCTTCCTCCTCATGATCCAGTTCCTCCTCTGCCTGGTCCTGGCCCTCCACCTCAGCTAGATCCTGCGCCTCCTCCTTCTCTTGGTCTTGGCCTTCTTCTTGTTCTTTTCTTGGCCTTCCAACTCTTCCTGGTACTAGTAATCCTCCTGAACCAAACATTGACCCTTCAGCTCCGCCTTGTCATCGCCTTTGTCTTCGGCGAGATCCTGGCTTTCCTGGGACCTCCAAACAGTACTTGCCTTCGTCCTCCATCTAGGTCGCCTACTCCTCCTCCTAGCTTTGGTCCTTCTCCTCCTTCGTTCCACGTCATCTTCCTCTCCCTCATCCTAGCCTTCCTCCTCCCTCAACTCCTATCCCTCCTCCGTCTGCTGATCCTCTTCGTCTTCTTCTGCCAGGTCCTGGGCCACCCCCATCTGTCTGGTTCTGGTCCTCCTCCTCCACCTGCTCCTGGCTCCTCCTCCCAATGATCATTTCCCCACCCCCACTGTCTCTTCTTTACTTTCCTTCTTCGCCTGGGCCTGGCCTTCCTCCAACACATGGTCCTGCCCCTCGTCACCCACCTGGTCTTGGCCATTCACCATTGCCTGGTCCTGGCCCTCCTACCCCATCTGGCTCCTCCACCTTACTCTGGCCCTCTTCCAATGCTTGGTCGTGGTTCTTGCCATTAGCCTGGTCTTAACTCTCTTCCTCCTCATGATCCAGTTCCTCCTCTGCCTGGTCCTGGCTCTCCTTCTATGCTAGATTCTGCGCCTCCTCATTCTCTTGGTCTTGGCCGTCATTCTCTTTCTTTTCCTGGCTCTCCAACCCTTCCTGGTACTGGTAATACTCCTCCACCAAACACTGGCCCTCCTACTCCGGCTACTCCTGGCCTTCGTCCTCGTCCAGATCCTGGCTCTCCTGGGAACTCCACCAGGTACATGCCTTCATCGTCCACTTAGGCCGCCTCCTCTTCCTCCTAGTCTTTGCCCTCCTCCTCCCTCGATCTAGATCCCCTTCCTCTGCGTTATCCCGGTTTTCTTTCCCCTCCAGATCCTGGCCTTCCTCCTTTTTCTGGTCCTCTTCCTCTTCTTCATCGGTCTTGTCCTGGCCCACCCCCATCCGTCTGGTCCTGTGTCTCCTCCTCCACCTGTTGCTGGCCTTTCTCCTCCCATTGATATTTTTCCCACCTCCTCTGTCTCATCTTTACTCTCATCATTCGAATGGGCCTGGCACTTCTCCTCCACATGGCCCTAATCCTCCTCACCCACCTGGTCTTGGCCATCCTCCACTATATGGAATTGGCCCTCCTACCCCATCTGGGTCCTCCACCTGGCAGTGGCCCTCATCAACTGCTTGGTCTTGGTTCTCGCCTTCAGCCAGGTTTTAACCCAATTCCTCTTCATGATCCAGTTCCTCCTCTGCCTGGTCCTGGCCCTCCTCCTTTTCTAGATCCTGCACCTCCTCCTTCTCTTGGTCTTGGCCTCCTTCTTGTTCTTTTCCTGGCCCTCCAACTCTTCCTGGTACTAGTAATCCTCCTGAACCAAATACAGGCCCTTCAGGACCGCTTTGTCCTGGCCTACGTCTTCGGCCACATCCTGGCTCTCCTAGGACCTCCACCTAGTATTTCCCTTCCTCCTCCATCTAGGTCGCCTTCTCCTCCTCCTAGTTTTGGCCCTCCCCCTGCAGTGGTCCAGGTCATCTTACTCGGCCTCATCCTGGCCTTCCTTCTCCCCCATATCTTATCGCTCTTCCTTCTACTGATCCTCTTCTTCTGTCTTGTCCTGGACCACCCCCACCTGTCTGGTCCTGGGTCCCCTCCTCCACCTGCTCCTGGCCCTCCTCCTCCCACTGATCTTTTTCCCACCTCCTCTGTCTCATCTTTACTCTCCTCCGTCGCCTGGGCCTGGCACTCCTCCTCCACATGGCCCTAACCGTCCTTACCCACATGGTCTTGGTCATTCTGCTCTGCTAGATCCTGCGCCTCTTCCTTCTCTTGGTCTTGGCCTCCTTCTTGTTCTTTTCCGGCCCTCCACCTCTTCCTGGTACTAGTAATCCTCCTGAACCAAACACTGGCCCTTCAGCTCCGCCTTGTCCTGGCTTTCGTCCTCGGCCAGATCCTGGCTCTCCTGGGACTTCCACCAAGTACTTGCCTTCCTCCTCCATCTAGGTCGCCTCCTCCTCCTCCTAGGTGTGGCCCTCCTCCTCCGTCGTTCCATGTCGTCTTCCTTTGCCACATCCTGGCCTTCCTTCTCCCCCATATCCTATCCCTCCTCGTTCTGCTGATCCTCTTCTTCTTCTTCTTCGGCCTGGTCCTGGCCCACCCCCATCTGTCCGGTCCTGGGCCTCCTCCTCCACCTGCTCCTAGCTCTCCTCCTCCGAATGATCTTTGTCCCAAATCCTCTGTCTGATCTTCACTCCCCTCCTTCGTCTGGGCCTGGCACTCTACCTCCACATGGTCCTGCTCCTCTTCACCCTACCCCTGCTCCTTCTCACCCTCCTAGTCTTGGCCATCCTCCTCTGCCTGGTCCTGGCCCTCCTACCCCAACTGGGCCCTCCACCTGGCACAGGCCCTCATCCTCTGCTTGGGCTTGGTTCTCGCCTTTAGCCTGGTCTTAAACTGCTTCCTTCTCATGATCCAGGTCCTTCTCTGCCTGGTCCTGGCCCTCCTCCTCAGATAGATACTGCGCCACTCCCTTCTCTTGGTCTTGGCTTCCTTCTCGTTCTGTTCCAGGCCCTCCAACTCTTCCTGGTACTGGTAATTCTCCTCTACCAAACACTGTCCCTCCTACTCCGGCTACTCCTGTCCTTCATCGTCGGCCAGATCCTGGCTCTCCTGGGACCGCCAAATGGTACTTGTCTTCCTCGTCCATCTAGGTCGCCTCCTCCTCCTCCTAATCCTGGCCCTCCTCCTCCCTCGGTTCAGGTCCTCTGCCTCTGCTTCATCTTGGCCTTTCTCCTCCTCCAGATCCTGGCCCTCCTCCTTCGGCTGCTTCTCGACCACTTCTTCTACCTGGTCCTGGCCCACCCCCTTCCGTCTGGTCCTGGGCTTCCTCCTCCACCTGCTCCTACCTCTCCTCCTCCAAATGATCTTTTTGCCTCCTCCTCTGTCTGATCTTCACTCCCCTCCTTCGCCTGGGCCTGGCACGCCTCCACAACATGGGCCTGACCCTCCTCACCCACCTGGTCTTGGCCATTATCCACTGCCTGGTCCTGGCCCTCCTACCCCATATGGCTCCTCCACCTTACCCTGGCCCTCATCCTCTGCTTGATCTTGGTTCTTACCTTTAGCCTGGTCTTCAGCCTCTTCTTCCACATGATCCAGTTCCTATTCCTGGTCCTGGCCCTCCTTCTCTGCTAGATCCTGCGCCTCCTCTTTCTCCTGGTCTTGGCCGTCCTTCTCTTTCTTTCCTGGCCCTCCAATTCTTCCTGGTACTGGTAATCCTCCTCCACCAAACACTGACCTCCTACTCCGGCTTCTCCTAGCCTTCGTCCTCGGCCAGATCCTGGATCTCCTGGGACCTCCACCAGGTACTTGCCTTCCTCGTCCACTTAGGCCGCCTCCTCTTCCTCCTAGTCTTTGCCCTCCTCCTCCCTCGATGCATGTCCCCTTCCTCTGCGTCATCCTGGCTTTCGTTCTCCTCCAGATCGTGGCCCTCCTCCTTCTTCTGGTCCTCTTCCTCTTCTTCTTCGGTCTTGTCCTGGCCCAGCCCCATCCGTCTGGTCCTGTGTCTCCTCCTCCACCTGCTCCTGGCCTTTCTCCTCCCATTGATATTTTTCCCACCTCCTATGTCTCATCTTTACTCTCCTACTTCGAATGGACCTGGCACTCCTCCTCCACATAGCTCTGACCCTCCTCACCCACCTGGTCTTGGCCATCATCCACTATATGGGATTGGCCCTCCTACCCCATCTGGCTCCTCCACCTTACCCTGACTCTCATCCTCTGCTTGGTCTTGGTTCTTGCCTTTAGCCTGGTCTTCACCCTCTACCTCCTCATGATCCAGTTCCTCCGCTGCCTGGTCCTGTTCCTCCTTCTCTGCTAGATACTCCACTGCCAGGTCCTGGCCCTCCTACTCCATCTGGCTCTTCCACCTGGCACTGGCCCTCATCCTCTGCTTGGTCTTGGTTCTCGCCTTCAGCCTGGTTATAACCCTCTTCCTCCTGATGATCCTGTTCCTCCTCCGCCTGGTCCTGGGTCTCTTTCTTTTCTCTTTCTTTTCCCGGCCCTCCAACTACTCCCGGTACTGGTAATCCTCATCCACCTAACACTGTCCCTCCTTCTCCGGCTAGTCCTGGCCTTTGTCCTCGGCCAGATCCTGGCTCACCTTTGACCTCCACCTGGTACTTGCCTTCCTCGTCCATCTAGGCCGCCTCCTCTTCCTCTTAGTTTTTGCCCTCCTCATCCCTCGATCCAGCTCCACTTCCTCTGTGTCATCCTGGCATTCTTTCTTCTCCAGATCCTGGCCCTTCTCCTTCTTCTGGTCCTCTGCTTCTTCTTCTTCTGTCTTGACCTGGCCCACCCCCATCCGTCTGGGCCTGGTTGTCCTCCTTCACCTGCTCCTGGCCCTCCTCCTCCCATTGATTTTTTCCCACCTCCTCTGTCTCATCTTTACTCTCCTCTATGGCCTGGGCCTGGCACTCCTCCTCCACATGGTCCTGATCCTCCTCACCGACCGGGTCTTGGCCATCCTACAATGCCTGGTCCTGGCAGTCCTACCCCACCTGTCACCTCCACCTGGCACTGGCCCTCATCTTCTGCTTGGTCTTGGTTCTCGCCTTCAGCCTGGTCTTAACCCAATTCCTCTTCATGATCCAGTTCCTCCTCTGCCTGTTCCTAGCCTTCCTCCTCTGCTAGATCCTGCGCCTCTTCCTTCTCTTGGTCTTGGCCTCCTTCTTGTTCTTTTCCGGGCCCTCCTCCTCTTCCTGGTCCTAGTAATCCTCCTGAACCAAACACTGGCCCTTCAGCTCCGCCTTGTCCTGGCTTTCGTCCTCGGCCAGATCCTGGCTCTCCTGGCACTTCCACCCAGTACTTGCCTTCCTCCTCCATCTAGGTCGCCTCCTCCTCCTCCTAGGTGTGGCCCTCCTCCTCCTTCGTTCCACGTCGTCTTCCTTTGCCTCATCCTGGCCTTCCTTCTCCCCCATATCCTATCCCTCCTCCTTCTGCTGATCCTCTTCTTCTTCTTCTGCCTGGTCCTGGCTCACCCCCATCTGTCCGGTCCTGGGCCTCCTCCTCCACCTGCTCCTGGCTCTCCTCCTCCGAATGATCTTTGTCCCAAATCCTCTGTCTGATCTTCACTCCCCTCCTTCGCCTGGGCCTGGCACTCTTCCTCCACATGGTCCTGCCCCTCCTCAACCTACCCCTGCTCCTCCTCACCCTCCTGGTCTTGGCCATCCTCCTCTGCCTGGTCTTGGCCCTCCTACCCCATCTGGCCCCTCCACCTGGCACAGGCCGTCGTCCTCTGCTTGGGCTTGGTTCTCGCCTTTGGCCTGGTCTTAACCTGCTTCCTCCTCATGATCCAGGTCCTTCACTGCCTGGTCCTGGCCCTCCTCCTCAGGTAGACCCTGCGCCTCCCACTTCTCTTGATCTTGGCTTCCTTCTCGTTCTGTTCCAGGCCCTCCAACTCTTCCTGGTACTGGTAATTCTCTACCAAACACTGGCCCTCCTACTCCGGCTACTCCTGTCCTTCATCGTCGGCCAGATCCTGGCTCTCCTGGGACCGCCAAATGGTACTTGCCTTCCTCGTCCATCTAGGTGGCCTCCTCCTCCTCCTAATCTTGGCCCTCCTCCTCCCTCGGTCCAGGTCTTCTGCCTCTGCCTCATCATGGCCTTCCTCTTTCTCCAGATCCTGGCCCTCCTCCTTCGGCTGATCCTCGTCCTCTTCTTCTACCTGGTCCTGGCCCACCCCCTTCCGTCTGGTCCAGGGCCTCCTCCTCCACCTGCTCCTAGCTCTCCTCCTCCAAATGATCTTTTTGCCTCCTCCTCTGTCTGATCTTCACTCCACCCCTTCGCCTGGGCCTGGCACGCCTCCACCACATGGGCCTGACCCTCCTCACCCACCTGGTCTTGGCCATTATCCACTGCCTGGTCCTGGCCCTCCTACCCCATATGGCTCCTCCACCTTACCCTGGCCCTCATCCTCTGCTTGATCTTGGTTCTTACCTTTAGCCTGGACTTCAGCCTCTTCCGTCTCATGATCCAGTTCCTCCTCTGCCTGGTCCTGGCCCTCCTTCCCTGCTAGATCCTGCGCCTCCACTTTCTCCTGGTCTTGGCCGTCCTTCTCTTTCTTTTCCTGGCCCTCCAATTCTTCCTGGTACTGGTAATCCTCCACCACCAAACACTGGCCCTCCTACTCCGGCTACTCCTAGCCGTCGTCCTCCGCCAGATCCTGGCTCTCCTGGGACTTCCACCAGGTACTTGCCTTCCTCGTCCACTTAGGCCGCCTCCTCTTCCTCCTAGTCTTTGCCCTCCTCCTCCCTCGATCTAGATCCCCTTCCTCTGCGTCATCCTGGCTTTCTTTCTCCTCCAGAGCCTGGCCCTCCTCCTTCTTCTGGTCCTCTTCCTCTTCTTCTTCGGTCTTGTCCTGGCCCACCCCCATCCGTCTGGTCCTGCGCCTCCTCCTTCTCTTGGTCCTGGCCTCCTTCTTGTTCTTTTCCTGGCCCTCCAACTCTTCCTGGTACTAGTAATCCTCCTGAATCAAATACAGACCCTTCAGCACCGCTTTGCCCTGGCCTTCGTCCTCGGCCAGATCCTGGCTCTCCTAGGACATCCACCTAGTACTTCCCTTCCTCCTCCATCTAGGTCGCCTTCTCCTCCTCCTAGTTTTGGCCCTCCCCCTCCAGCGTTCCAGGTCTTCTTACTCGGCCTGATCCTGGCCTTCCTTCTCCCCCATATCCTATCGCTCTTCCTTCTACTGATCCTCTTCTTCTTCTTCTGTCTTGTCCTGGCCCACCCCCACCTGTCTGGTCCTGGGTCCCCTCCTCCACCTACTCCTGGCCCTCCTCCACCCACTGATCTTTTTCCCACCTCCTCTATCTCATCTTTACTCTCCTCCGTCGCCTGGGCCTGAGACTCCTCCTTCACATGGCCCTGACCCTCCTCACCCACCTGACCTTGGCCATTCTCCACTGCCTGGTCCTGGCCTTCCTACCCGATCTGGCTCCTCCACCTTACCCTGGCCGTCATCCTCTGCATGGTCTTGGGTCTTGCTTTTAGCCTGGTCTTCACCCTCTTCCTCCTCATGAACCAGTTCCTCCTCTGCCTGGTCCTTGCCCTCCTTCTCTGCTAGATCCTGCGCCTCCTCTTTCTCTTGGTCTTGGCTGTCCTTCTCTTTCTTTTCCCGGCCCTCCAACTCCTCCCGGTACTGGTAATCCTCCTCCACCTAACACTGTCCCTCCTTCTCCGGCTAGTCCTGGCCTTTGTCCTCGGCCAGATCCTGACTCACCTTTGACCTCCACCTGGTACTTGTCTTCCTCGTCCATCTAGGCCGCCTCCTCTTCCTCCTAGTTTTTGACCTCCTCCTCCCTCGATCCAGCTCCACTTCCTCTGTGTCATCCTGGCATTCTTTCTTCTCCAGATCCTGGCCCTTCTCCTTCTTCTGTTCCTCTGCTTCTTCTTCTTCTGTCTTGTGCTGGCCCACCCCCATCCGTCTGGGCCTGGGTGTCCTCCTTCACCTGCTCCTGGCCCTCCTCCTCCCATTGATTTTTTCCCACCTCCTCTGTCTCATCTTTACTCTCCTCTTTGGCCTGGGCCTGGCACTCCTCCTCCACACGGTCCTGATCCTCCTCACCCACCTGGTCTTGGCCATCCTCCAATGCCTGGTCCTGGCCCTCCTACCCCACCTGGCACCTTCACCTGGCACTGGCCCTCATCCTCTGCTTGGTCTTGGTTCTCGCCTTCAGCCTGGTCTTAACCCAATTCCTCTTCATGATCCAGTTCCTCCTCTGCCTGGTCCTGGCCCTCCTCCTCTGCTAGATCCTGCGCCTCTTCCTTCTCTTGGTCTTGGCCTCCTTCTTGTTCTTTTCCTGGCCCTCCACCTCTTCCTGGTACTAGTAATCCTCCTGAACCAAACACTGGCCCTTCAGCTCCGCCTTGTCCTGGCTTTCGTCCTCGGCCAGATCCTGGCTCTCCTGGGACTTCCACCCAGTACTTGCCTTCCTCCTCCATCTAGGTCGCCTCCTCCTCCTTCTAGGTGTGGCCCTCCTCCTCCTTCGTTCCACGTCGTCTTCCTTTGCCTCATCCTGGCCTTCCTTCTCCCCCATATCCTGTTCCTCCTCCTTCTGCTGATCCTCTTCTTCTTCTTCTGCCTGGTCCTGTCCCACCCCCATCTGTCCGGTCCTGGGCCTCCTCCTCCACCTGCTCCTAGCTCTCCTCCTCCGAATGATATTTGTCCCAAATCCTCTGTCTGACCTTCACTCCCCTCCTTCGCCTGGACCTGGCACTCTTCCTCCACATGGTCCTGCCCCTCCTCACCCTACCCCTGCTCCTCCTCACCCTTCTGGTCTTGGCCATCCTCCTCTGCCTGGTCCTGGCCCTCCTACCCCATCTGGCCCCTCCACCTGACACAGGCCCTCATCCTCTGCTTGGGCTTGGTTATCGCCTTTAGCCTGGTCTTAACCTGCTTCCTCCTCACGATCCAGGTCCTTCTCTGCCTGGTCCTGGCCCTCCTCCTCAGATAGATACTGCGCCACCCCCTTCTCTTGGTCTTGGCTTCCTTCTCGTTCTGTTCCAGGCCCTCCAACTCATCCTGGTATTGGTAATTCTCCTCTACCAAACACTGGCCCTCCTACTCCTGCTACTCCTGACCTTCATCCTCGGCCAGATCCTGTATCTTCTGGGACCGCCAAATTGTACTTGCCTTCCTCGTCCATCTAGGTTGCTTTCTCCTCCTCCTAATCTTGGCCCTCCTCCTTCCTCGGTCCAGTTCCTCTGCCTCTGCCTCATCTTGGCCTTCCTCCTCCTCCAGATCCTGGCCCTCCTCCTTCGGCTGATCCTCGTCCTCTTCTACCTAGTCCTAGCCCACCTCCTTCCGTCTGTTCATGGGCCTCCTCCTCCACCTGCTCCTAGCTCTTCTCCTCCAAATGATCTTTTTGCCTCCTCCTCTGTCTGATCTTCACTCCCCTCCTTCGCCTGGGCCTGGCACGCCTGCACCACATGGGCCTGACCCTCCTCACCCACCTGGTCTTGGCCATTATCCACTGCCGGGACCTGGCCTTCCTACCCCATATGGCTCCTCCATCTTACCCTGGACCTCATCCTATGCTTGGTCTTGGTTCTTACCTTCAGCCTGGTCTTCAGCCTCTTCCTCCTCATGATCCAGTTCCTCCTCTGCCTGGTCCTGGCCCTCCTTCTCTGCTAGATCCTGCGCCTCCTCTTTCTCCTGGTCTTGGCCGTCCTTCACTTTCTTTTCCTGGCCCTCCAACTCTTCCTGGTACTGGTAATCCTCCTCCACCAAACACTGGCCCTCCTACTCCGGCTACTCCTAGCCTTCGTCCTCGGCCAGATCCTGGCTCTCCTGGGACCTCCACCAGGTACTTGCCTTCCTCATCTACCTAGGCCACCTCCTCTTCCTCCTAGTCTTTGCCCTCCTCCTCCCTCGATGAATGTCCCCTTTCTCTGCATCATCCTGGCTTTCGTTCTCCTCCAGATCGTGGCCCTCCTCCTTCTTCTGGTCCTCTTCCTTTTCTTTTCTTCGCTCTTGTCCCGGCCCACCCCGATCCGTCTGGCCCTGGGTCTCCTCCTCCACCTGCTCCTGGCCCTCCTCCTCCCATTGATCTTTTTCCCACCTCCTCTGTCTCATCTTTACTCTCCTCCTTCGCCTGGGCCTGGCACTCATCCTCAACATGGTCCTGACCCTCCTCACCCACCTGGTCGTTGCCATCCTCCACTGCCTGGTCCTGGCCTTCCTACCTCATCTGGCTCCTCCACCTTGCTCTGGCCCTCATCCTCTCCTTGGTCTTGGTTCTCGCCTCCAGCTTGGTCTTAGCCCAATTCCTCTTCATGATCCAGTTCCTCCTCTGCCTGGTCCTGGCACTCCTCCTCTGCTAGATCCTGTGTCTCCAGCTTCTCTTGGTCTTGGCCTCCTTCTCGTACTATTCCTGGCCCTCCAACCCTTCCTGGTACTGGTAATCCTCCACCAAGCACTGGCCCACCAGCTCCGCCCTGTCCTGGCCTTCGTCCTCGGCCAGATCCCGGATCTCCTGGGACCTCCACCTGGTACTAGCCTTCCTCGTCCGTCTAGGTCGCCTCCTCCTCCTCCTAGTTTTGGCCCTCCTCTTCCCTCGATATAGGTCCTCTTCCTCCGCCTCATCTTGGCCTTCCTTCTCCCCCATATCCTATCCCTCCTCCGTCTGCTGATCCTCTTCGTCTTCTTCTGCCAGGTCCTGGCCCACCCCCATCTGTCTGGTCCTGGTCCTCCTCCTCCACCTGCTCCTGGCTCCTGGCTCCTCCTCCCAATGATCATTTCCCCACCCCACTGTCTCATCTTTACTCTCCTTCTTCTCCTGGGCCTGGCCCTCCTCCACCACATAGTCCCGCCCCTCCTCACCCACCTGGTCTTGGCCATTCACCATTGCCTGGTCCTGGCCCTCCTACCCCATCTGGCTCCTCCACCTGACTCTGGCCCTCATCCAATGCTTGGTCTTGGTTCTTGACATTAGCCTAGTCTTAACTCTCTTCCTCCTCATGATCCAGTTCCTCCTCTGCCTGGTCCTGGCTCTCCTTCTATGCTAGATTCTGCGCCTCCTCTTTCTCTTGGTCTTGGCCGTCATTCTCTTTCTTTTCCTGGCTCTCCAACCCTTCCTGGTACTGGTAATACTCCTCCACCAAACACAGGCCCTCCTTCTCTGGCTAGTCCTGGCCTTTGTCCTCGGTCAGATCCTGACTCACCTTTGACCTCCACCTGGTACTTTCCTTCCTCGTTCATCTAGGCCGCCTCCACTTCCTCCTAATCTTTGCCCTCCTCCTCCCTCGATCCAGCTCCTCTTCCTCTGCGTCATTCTTGCCTTCTTTCTCCTCCAGATCCTGGTACTCCCCCTTCTTCTGGTCCTCTTCTTCTTTTCCTTCTTCTGTTTTTCCTGGCCTACCCCCATCCATCTGGTCCTGGGTCCCCTCCTCCCCCTGCTCCTGGCCCTCCTCCTCCCACTGATCTTTTTCCCATCTCCTCTGTCTCATCTTTTACTCTCCTCCTTCTCCTTGGCCTGGCACTCGTCCTCCACATGGCCCTGACCCTCCTCACCCACCTGGTCTTAGCCAACCTCCACTGCCTGGTCCTGGCCCTCCTACCCCTTCTGTCTCCTCTACCTGGCCCAGACCCTCATCCTCTGTTTGGTCTTTGTTCTCGCCTCCAGCCTGGTCTTAGCCCAATTCCTCTTCATGATCAAGTTCCTCCTCTGCCTGGTCCTGGCCCTCCTCCTCTTCTAGAACCTGCCCCTCCTCCTTCATTTGGTCTTGGCCTCCTTCTTTTCCTTTTCCTGGTCCTCCAACTCCTCCAGGTACTAGTAATCCTCCCGAACTAAACACTGGCCCTTCAGCTGCGCCTTCTCCTGGCCTTCGTCCTTGGCCAGATCCTGGCTCTCCTGGGACCTCCACCCAGGACTTGCTTTCCTCCTCCACCCAGGTCGCCTCCTCCTTCTCCTAGTTTTGGCCCTCCTCCTCCTTTGTTCCACGTCATCTTCCTCTGCCTCATCCTGGCTTTCCTTCTCCCCCATACCCTATCCCTCCTCCTTCTGCTGATCCTCTTCTTCTTCTTCTACCTGGTCCTGACACACCCCCATGTTCTCTGGTCCTGGGCCTCCTCCTCCTCCACCTTCTCCTGGCTCTCCTCCTCCCAATGACATTATTCCCACGTCCTCTGTCTGATCTTCATTCCCCTCGTTCGCCTGGGCCTGGCACTCCTCCTCCACATGGTCCTGACCCTCCTCACCCACCTGGTCTTGGCCATCCTCCTCTGCCTGATCCTAGCCCTCCTACCACGCCTGGCTCCTCCACCTGGCACTGGCCCTCATCCTCTGCTTGGTTTGGTTCTCGCCTTAAGCCTGGTCTTAACACTCTTCTTCCCCATGATCCAGTACCTCCTCTGCCATGGTCCTGGCCCTCCTCCTCAGCTAGATCCTGAGACTGCTCCTTCTCTAGGTCTTGGCCACCTTCTCGTTCTTTTCCAGGCCCTCCAACTCTTTCTGGTACTGGTAATCCTCCTCTACCAAACACTGGCTCTCCTACTCCGGCTACTCCTGGCCTTCATCCTCGGCCAATTCCTGGCTCTACTGGGACCGCCAAATGGTACTTGCCTTCCTCGTCCATCTAGGTTGCCTCCCCCTCCCCTCCTCCTCCTCCTAGTCCTGGCCGTCCTCCTTCCTTGGTCCAGGTCCTCTTCCTCTGCCTCATCCTGGCCTTCGTCCTCCTCCAGATCCTGGCCCTCCTACTTCTGCTGATCCTCTTCTTCTTCTTCTGCCTGATCCTGGCCCACCCCCATCTGCCTGGTCCTGGGCCTCCTCCTCCACCTGCTCCTGGCCCTCTTCCTTCCATTCATCATTTTCCCACCACCTCTGTCTCATTTTTACTCTCCTCCTTCTCCTGGGCCTGGCACTCCTCCTTCACATGGTCCTGACCCTCCTCACCACCTAGTCTTGGCCATCCTCCTCTGCCTGGTACTGGCACTCCTACCCCATCTGGCTCTTCCACCTGGCACGGGCCCTCATCCTTTGCTTGGTCTTGGTTCTCGCCCTCAGCCTAGTTTTAACCTTCTTCTTCCTCATGATCCAGTTCCTCCTCTGCCTGGTCCTCGCCCTCCTCCTCAGATAGATACTGCGCCTCCTACTTCTCTTGGTCTTGGCCCCCTTCTTATGCTTTTCCAGGCCCTCCAACTCTTCCTGGAACTAGTAATCCTCCTGAACCAAACACTGGACATTCAGCTCCGCCTTATCCTGGCCTTCGTCCTCGGCCAGATCCTGGCTCTCCTGGGACCTCCACCCAGTACTTGCTTTCCTCCTCCATCTAGGTCGCCTCCTCCTCCTCCTAGGTGTGGCCCTCCTCCTCCTTCGTTACACGTCATCTTCTTCTGCCTCATCCTGGCCTTCCTCCTCCCCCATATCCTATCCCTCCTCCTTCTGCTGATCCTCTTCTTCTTCTTCTGCCTAGTCCTGGCCCACCCCCATCTGTCTGGACCTGGGCCTCCTCCTCCACCTGCGCCTAGCTCTCCTCCTCCGAATGATATTTGTCCTAAATCCTCTGTCTGATCTTCACTCCCCTCCTTCGCCTAGGCCTGGCACTCTTTCTCAACATGGTCCTGCCCCTCCTCACCCACTCCCTTCTCCTCCTCACCCTCCTGGTCTTGGCCATCCTCCTCTGCCTTGTCCTGGCCCTCCTACCCCATCTGGCCCCTCCACCTGGCACAGGCCCTCATCCTCTGCTTGGGCTTGGTTATCGCCTTTAGCCTGGTATTAACCTGCTTCCTCCTCATGACCCAGGTCCTTCTCTGCCTGGTCCTGGCCCTCCTCCTCAGCTAGATCTTGCGCCTCCTCCTTCTCTTGGTCTTGGCCTCGTTCGTGTTCTTTTCCTGGACCTCCAACTCTTTCTGGTACTAGTAATACTCCTGATCCACACACTGGCCCTTCTGCTCCGCCTTGTCCTCGCCTTCGACCTCGCCCAGATCCTGGCTCTCCTGGGACCTCCACCTAGTTCTCGCCTTCCTTCTCCATCTAGGTCGCCTCCTCCTCCTCCTAGTTTTGGCCCTCCTCCTACTTCGTTCCACGTCCTCTTTCTCTGCTTCATCCTGGCCTTCCTTCTTCCCTATATCCTATCCCTCCTCTTTCTGCTGATCCTCTTCTTCTAGATCTTGCGCCTGCTCCTTCTCTTGGTCTTGGCCTCCTTCTCGTTCTTTTCCAAGCCTTCCAACTCTTCTTAGTACTGGAAATCCAAACACTGGCCCTCCTACTCCGGCTAGTCCTGACCTTCGTCCTCGGCTAGATCCCGGCTCTCCTGGGAACTCTAAATGGTACTTGCCTTCCTCGTCCATCTAGGTCGCCTCCTCCACTTCCTAGTCTTGGCCCTCCTTCTCCCTCAGTCCAGGTCCTCTTCCTCTGCCTCATCCTGGACTTCCTTCTCCTCCAGATCCTAGCTCTCCTCGTTCTCCTAATCCTCGTCGTCTTCTTCTACCTGGTCCTGGCCGACCCCCTTCCGTCTGGTCCTGGGCTTCCTCCTCCACCTGCTCCTAGCTCTCCTCCTTCAAATGATATTTTTGCCTCCTCCTCTGTCTGATCTTCACTCCCCTCCTTCGCCTGGGCCTGGCACTCCTCCTCCACATCGTTCTGAGCGTCCTCACTACCTGGTCTTGGCCATTCTCCTCTGCCTGATCCTGGCCCTCTTACCCCATCTGGCTCTTCCACCGGGCACTGGCCCTCATCCTCTGCTTGGTCTTGGTTCACGCCTTCAGCCTGGTCTTAACCTTATTCCTCCTCATGATCCTGTTCCTCCTCTGCCTGGTCCTTTCCCACCTCCTCAGCTAGATCCTGCGCCTCCACCTTCTCTTGGTCTTGGCCTCCTTCTAATTCTTTTCCTGGCCCTCCAACTCTTCCTGGTACTGGTAATCCTCCTCCACCAAACACTGGCCCACCAGCTCCGCCTTGTCCTGGCCTTCGTCCTCGGCCAGATCCTGGATCTCCTGGAACCTGCACCTGGTACTTGCCTTCCTCGTAAATCTACCTCGCCTCCTCCTCCTCCAGTTTTGGCCCTCCTCCTCCCTCGATCCTGTTCCTCTTCTTCTGCCTCATCCTGGCCTTCCTTCTCCTCCAGATCGTGGACCTCCTACTTCTGCTGATCCTCTACTTCTTCTTCTGCCTGGTCCTTTCCCAGTCTCTTCCGTCTGGTTCCGGCCCTCCTGCTCCACCTGCTCCTGGCTCTCCTCCTCCCAATGATCTTTTCTCGACCTCCTCTATCTCATTCTTACTCTCCTTCTTCGCCTGGGCCTGGCCCTCCTCCACCACATGGTCCTGACCTTCCTCACCCACCATGTCCTGGCCATTCTCCACTGCCTGGTCCTGGCCCTCCTACCCCATCTGGCTCCTCCACCTGACCCTGGCCCTCATCCTCTGCTTGGTCTTGGTTCTCGCCTTTAGCCTGGTGTTAACCCTCTTCCTCTTCATGATCCAGTTCCTCCCCTGCTTGGTCCTGGCCCGCCTCTTCTGCTAGATCCTGCGCCAACTCCTTCTCTTCGTCTTGGCCTCCTTCCTGGTCTTTTCCTGGCCCTCCAACTCTTCCTGGTACTAGAAATCCTCCTGAACCAAACACTGGCCCTTCAGCTCCGCATTGTCCTGGCCTCCATTCTCGGCCAGATCCGGGCTCTCCTGGGACCTCCACCTAGTACTTGCCTTCCTTCTCCTTCAAATTCGCCTCCTCCTCCTCTTAGTTTTGGCCCTCCTCCACCTTCGTTCTACGTCCTCTTCCTCTGCCTCATCCTGGCCTTCCTTCTCCCCCATATCTAATCCCGCTTTCTTCTGCTGATCCTCTTCTTCTTCTCCACCTCCACCAAACACTGGCCCTTCACCTCCGCCTTGTCCTGGCCTTCGTCCTCGGCCAGATTCTGAAATTCCTGGGACCTCTGCCTGGTACTTGCCTTCCTCGTCCATCTAGCTCGCCTCCTCCTCCTCCTAGTTTTGGCCCTCCTCCTCCCTCGATCCAGGTCGTCTTCGTCTGCCTCATCTTGGCTTTCCTTCTCCTCCAGATCCTGGCCCTCCTCCTTCTTCTGGTCCTCTTCTTCTTCTTCTGCCTTGTCCTGGCCCACCCCCATCCGTCTGGTCCTGGGTCTCCTCCTCTACCTGCTCCTGGCCCTCCTCCTTCCATTCCTCATTTTCCCACCTCCTCTGTCTCATCTTTACTCTCCTCCTTCGCCTGGGCCTGGTACTCCTCCACCACATGGTTCTGACCCTCCTCACCCACCTGGTCTTGGCCATTCTCCACTGCCTGGTCCTGGCCCTCCTACCCCAACTGGCTCCTCCACCTGGCACTGGCCCTCATCCCAGTTCTCCTTGCCCATCGCCACCCCTCTTCCCACTCTCCCCGCCTAGGCCCCCGCCAACTCATCCCAATCCAAACCCTCCCCACCCCTCGTACCCTTCCCCCTCCCTCCACTCCCCCGACGGCTGCTGCCAAGTGTGGCCTCTGGAACCCCTGCTCCGTTTTAAGTAAGATTCCTTTCATCCTGGACCTATTCCTTTCCAGCTCTCTACTCCTCCTCGCCCTAACTGAAACATGGTTGTCAACGGACGACACGGTCTCTTCTGCTGCTCTCTCCAGGGGAGGCCTCTTCTTCTCCCACGCCTCCAGACTCACCAGAAAAGGAAGAGGTGTCAGTTTCCTTCTCGTCCCCGAATGTCGCTTTCGCATTATCCCTCCTCCCCCTTCCCTTCCTTCCCTTCCTCTGAAGCCCACATTATTCGCCTCTACCACCCCCTTCAGATTCTTGTAGCCGTCATCTACCGCCCCCCCGGCCACATCTCCAACTTCTCTAACGATTTTGACACCTTCCTCACCTTCCTTTTCTCCTTTTCCATGCCCACTCTGATCCTCGGAGTCTTCAACATCCACATGGATATCCCTGATGACTCCTCTGCCGCCCGCCTTCTAGCTCTCCTCGACGTTGCCAACCTCTTGCTCCACCCCACCTTACCCACTCATCAACCTGGTCATACCCTCGACCTCATCATCTCCTATTGTTGCACTGTGTCCACCCTCACCAACTCTGAAATCCCTCTCTCTGATCATAATCTTCTCACCTGCCTCCTCACTCACTCTCCTTTCCCCTGTCAATCCATATTACTCCCTCACAGAGATCGCCGCACTCTTGACCTCATCCATCTTTCTGAGCGCCTCACACCCCACCTCGCCTCCCTCTCCTCTCTACCCAGTCTTGATGATCAGATTACAGCTCTCAACTCTACCCTTTCTACTCAGCTAGACTCACTCTCTCCCCTTCCCCTTCGCCGCTCTCGTACCACTTAACCAACAGCCCGGGATCACTACCACTGTCCACCTCCTTCGCTCTTATGCTCGAGCTGCCGAACGCTGCTGGCGAAAGTCTAAACACCATGCCAACCTCGTTCACTTCACGTTTATCCTTTCCTGCCTTAACTCAGCCCTCTCCTCTGCCAGACAAAACTATTTCTCCTCCCTTATTGACACCCATGCCCATCATCCCCGCCAGCTCTTCTGTACATTCAACTCCCTTCCTAGGCACCCGGTTCCTCCCCCTCCTCCTTCCCTCACCCGCAACGATCTGGCCTCCTCCTTCATTAACAAAATTAAATCCATCAGGTCCGACCTCCCCAAAGTCACTCCCCCCATTTCTCCAACCCCCCGGCCCTCAACACTCTCTGCTACTCTCCCATCCTTCCCAGCAGTATCCTCAGAGAAGCTCTCCTCCCTCCTCTCAAGTGCTACTCCGGCCACCTGTGCTACTGACCCCATTCCCTCTCATCTCATGAAATCTCTCTCTCCATCCCTTCTCCCCTCCTTAACTTCCATCTTCAACCGCTCACTCTCTACTGGTTCCTTCCCCTCTGCCTTCAAACATTCCCATGTCTCTCCCATCCTAAAAAAAAAAACCCTCTCTTGACACCACCTCACCTTCTAGGTATCGCCCCGTATCCCTCCTACCATTCCTTTCCAAACTCCTTGAACGAGTTGTCTACACGCGCTGCCTCGAATTCCTCAACACCAACTCTCTCCTCGACCCCCTCCAGTCTGGCTTCCGTCCCCTACATTCCACGGAAACTGCCCTCTCAAAAGTCACCAATGACCTCCTGCTTGCTAAGTCCAACGAATCCTACTCTATCCTAATCCTCCTCGACCTCTCAGCTGCCTTCGACACTGTGGATCACCCCCTTCTCCTCAACACGCTATCCGACCTTGGCTTCACAGACTCCGTCCTCTCCTGGTTCTCCTCTTCTCTCTCCGGTCGTTCATTCTCAGTCTCTTTTGCAGGCTCCTCCTCCCCCTCCGATCCTCTTACTGTGGGGGTTCCCCAAGGTTCAGTGCTTGGTCCCCTTCAGTTCTCGATCTACACTCACTCCCTTGGTGACCACATTCGCTCCCACGGCTTCAACTATTATCTCTACGCTGATGACACCCAGATCTACATCTCTGCCTCTGCTCTCTCCCCCTCTCTCCAGGCTCGCGTCTCCTCCTGCCTTCAGGACATCTCCATCTGGATGTCTGCCCGCCACCTAAAACTCAACATGTCCAAGACTGAACTCCTTGTCTTCCCTCCCAAACCCTGCCCTCTCCCTGACTTTCCCATCTCTGTTGACGGCACTACCATCCTTCCCGTCTCACAAGCCCGCAACCTTGGTGTCATCCTCGACTCCGCTCTCTCATTCACCCCTCACATCCAACCCGTCACCAAAACTTGCCGGTCATCTCCGCAACCTTGCCAAGATCCGCCCTTTCCTCTCCATCCAAACAGCTACCTTACTCGTTCAAGCTCTCATCCTGTCCCGTCTGGACTACTGTATCAGCCTTCTCTCTAATCTCCCATCCTCATGTCTCTCCCCACTTCAATCCATACTTCATGCTGCTGTCCGGATTGTTTTTGTCCAGAAACGCTCTGGGCATGTTACTCCCCTCCTCAAAAATCTCCAGTGGCTACCAATCAATCTGCGCATCAGGCAGAAACTCCTCACCCTCGGCTTCAAGGCTCTCTATCACATCGCCCCCTCCTACCTCACCTCCCTTCTCTCCTTCTACAGCCCACCCCGCACCCTCTGCTCCTCTGCCGCTAATCTCCTCACCGTGCCTCGGTCTCGCCTGTCCCGCCATCGACCCCCGGCCCACGTCATCCCCCGGACCTGGAATGCCCTCCCTCTGCCCATCCGCCAAGCTAGCTATCTTCCTCCTTTCAAGGTCCTACTGAGAGCTCACCGCCTCAAGGAGGCCTTCCCAGACTGAGCCCCTTCCTTTCTCTCCCCCTTGTCCCCCTCTCCATCCCCCCATCCTACCTCCTTCCCTTCCCCACAGCACCTGTATATATGTATATATGTTTGTACATATTTATTTATTTATTTTACTTGTACATATCTATTCTATTTATTTTATTTTGTTAGTATGTTTGGTTTTGTTCTCTGTCTCCCCATTTTAGACTGTGATCCCACTGTTGGGCAGGGACTGTCTCTATATGTTGCCAACCTGTACTTCCCAAGGGTAAGCACAGTACTTTCCCAAGGGTAAGTACAGTGCTCTGCACGCAGTAAGCGCTTAATAAATACAATTGAGTGATTGATTGATTGATTGATCCTCTGCTTGGTCTTTGTTCTCGCCTTCAGCCTGGTCTTAACCCTTTTCCTGTTCATGATCCAGTTCCTCCTCTGCCTGGTACTGGCCCTCCTCCTCTGCTAGATCCAGCGCCTTGTCTTTCTCTTGGTCTCGGCCTCCTTCTTGTTCTTGTCCTGGACTTCCAACTCTTCCTGGTTCTAGTAATACTCCTGAACCAAACACTAGCCCTTCAACTCCGCCTTGTCCTCGCCTTCGTCCTCGCCCAGATCCTGACTCTCCTGGGACCTCCACCTAGTTCTCTCCTTCCTTCTCCATCTAATTCGCCTCCTCCACCTCCTAGTTTTGGCCCTCCTCCTACTTCGTTCCTCGTCCTCTTCCTCTGCCTCATCCTGGCCTTCCTTCTCCCCTATATCCTATCCCTCCTCCTTCTGCTGATCCTCTTCTTCTTCTTCTGCCTGGTCCTGGCCCACCCCCACCTGTCTGGTCCTGGGCCTCCTCCTCCACCTGCTCCTGGGTCTCCTCCTCCCAATGATCTTTTTCCCACCTCTTCTGTCTGATCTTCACTCCCCTCTTTCGTCTGGGACTGGGGCTGCTCCTCCACATGGTCCTGTCCCTCCTCACCCACCTGGTCTTGGCCATCCTCCTCTTCCTGGTCCTGGCCCTCCTATCCCATCTGGTTCATCCACCGGGCACTGGCCCTCATCCTCTGCTTGGTCGTGGTTCTTGCCTTTAGCCCGGTCTTAACCCACTTCCTCCTCAGTATTAATTTCCTTGTCTGCCATGATCCTGTCCCTCCTCCTCAGCTAGATCCTGCTCCTACTTCTTCTCTTGGTCTTGGCCTCCTTCTCGTACTTTTCCAGGCCTTCCAACTTTTCGTGGTACTGGTAATCCTCCTCTACCAAACACTGGCCCTCCTTCTCCGGCTGGTCCTGGCCTTCGTCCTCTGCCAGATCCTGGCTCCCCTGGGACCTCCAAATGGTCCTTGCCTTCCTCGTCCATCTGGGTCGCCTCCTCCACTTCTTAGTCTTGGCCCTTCTCCTCCCTCGGTCCAGGTCCTCTTCCTCTGCGTCATCCTGGCCTTCCTCCTCCTCCAGATCCTAGCCCTTCTCCTTCTGCTGATCCTCGTCCTCTTCTTCTACCTGGTCCTGGCCCACCCCCTTCCGTCTTGTCCTGGGCCTCCTCCTCCACTTGCTCCTAGCTCTCCTCCTCCCAGTGATCTTTTTCCCACCTCCTCTGTCTGACCTTCACTCCCCTCCCTCGCCTGGGCCTGGCACTCCTTCTCCACATGGTCCTGACCCTCCTCGCCCACCTGGTCTTGGCCATCCTCCTCTGCCTGGTCCTGGCCCTCCTACCCCATCTGGCTCCTCCACCTGGCACTTGTCCTCATCCTCTGCTTTTTCTTGGTTCTTGCCTTCAGCCTGTTCTTAACCCTCTTCCTCCTCATGATGCAGTTCCTCCTCTGCCTGGTCAGGGCCCTCCTCCTCAGCTAGATCCTGCACCTCCTCTTTCTCTTGGTCTTCGCTTACTTCTCGTTCTTTTCCTGGCCTTCCAGCTCTTCCTGGTACTGGAAATCCTCCTCCACCAAACCGTGGCCCTCCTTCTACGGCTAGTCCTGGCCTTTGTCCTCGGCCAGATCCTGGCTCTCCTGGGACCTCCACCTGGTACTTGCCTTAATCGTAAATCTAGGCCGCCTCCTCTTCCTCCTAGTCTTTGCCCTGCTCCTCCCTCGATCCAGTTCCTCTTCCTCTGCTTCATTCTGGCCTTCCTCCTCCTCCAGATCCTGGCCCTCCTCCTTCTTCTGGTCCTATTCTTCTTATTCTGCCTTGTCCTGGCCCACCCGCATCCGTCTGGTCCTGGGTCTCCTCCTCCACCTGCTTCTACCCCCCCTCCTCCCACTGATCATTTTCCCACCTCCTCTGTCTCATCTTTACTCTCCTCCTTCGCCTGGGCCTGGCACACATCCTACACATGGTCCTGACCCTTCTCACTCACCTTGTCTTGGCCATCCTCCACTGCCTAGTCCTGGCCCTCCTATCCCATCTGGCTCTTCCACCGGGCACTGGGCCTCATCCTCTGCTTGGTCTTGGTTCTCGCCTTCTGCATGGTCTTAACTTTCTTCCTCCTCATGATCCTTTTCCTCCTCTGCCTGGTCCTTTCCCACCTCCTCAGAAAGATCCTGTGCTTCCTCCTTCACTTGGCCTCCTTCTAATTCTTTTCCTGGCCCTCCAACTCTTCCTGGTACTGGTAATACTCCTCCACCAACCACTGGCCCACCAGCTCCGCCTTGTCCTGGCCTTCGTCCTCGGCCAGATCCTGGATCTCCTGGGACCTCCACCTGGTACTTGCCTTCCTCGTAAATCTACCTCGCTTCTTCCTCCTCCTGGTTTTGGCCCTCCTCCTCCCTCGATCCAGTTCCCCTTCGTCTGCCTCATCCTGGCCTTCTTTCTCCTCCAGATCGTGGACCTCCTACTTCTGCTGATCCTCTTCTTCTTCTTCTGCCTGGTCCTGGCCCACCCTTTTCCGTCTGGTCCTGGGCCTCCTCCTCCACCTGCTCCTGGCTCTCCCCCTCCCATTGATCTTTTCCCGACCTCCTCTGTCTCATCCTTACTCTCCTTCATCGCCTGGGCCTAACCCTCTTCCACCACATGGTCCTGACCCTCCTCACACCCCTGGTCTTGACCCTCCTCTCCACTGCCTGGCCCTGGCCCTCCTACCCCATCTCTCTCCTCCACCTGACCCTGGCCCTCATCCTCTGCTTGGTCTTGGTTCTTGCCTTCAGCCTAGTCTTAACACTCTTCCTCCTCATGATCCAGTTCCTCCTCTGCCTGGTCCTGGCCCTCCTCTTCTGCTGGATCCTGCGCCTCCTCTTTCTCTTGGTCTTGGCCGTCCTTCTCTTTCTCTTCCTGGCCCTCAACTCTTCCTGGTACTGGTAATCTCCCTCCACCAAACACTGGCCCTCCTTTTCCGGCTAGTCCTGACTTTTGTCCTCGACCAGATCCTGGCTCACCTTTCACCTCCACCTGGCACTTGCCCTCCTCGTCCATCGAGGCTGCCTCCTCTTCCTCCGAGTCTTTGCCCTCCTCCTCCCTCGGCCCAGGTCCTCTTCCTCTGCGTCATCCTGACCTTCGTTCTAATCCAGATCCTGGCCCTCCTCCTTCTTATGGTCCTCTTCTTCTTCTTCTGCCTTGTACCTGCCCAACCTCATCCGTCTGGTCCTGGGTCTCCTCCTTCATCTGCTCCAGGCCCTCCTCCTCCCATTGATCTTTTCCCCACCTCCTCTGTCTCATATTTACTCTCCTCCTTCGCCTGGGCCTGGCACTCCTCCTCCACATGGTCCTGACCCTCCTCACCCACCTGGTCTTGGCCATCCTCCACTGCCTGGTCCTGGCCCTCCTACCCTATCTGGCTCCTCCACCTGGCACTGGCCCTCATCCTCTGCTTGGTCTTGGTTCTCGCCTTCAGCCGGGTCTTAACCCTCTTCCTCTTCATGATACAGTTCCGCCTCCGCCTGGTCTTGGTCCTCCTCCTCTGCTAGATCCTACGCCTCCTCCTTCTCTTTGTCTTCGCCTCTTTCTTGTTCTTTTCCTGGCCCTCCAACTCTCACTGGTACTAGTAATCCTCCTGAACCAAACACTGGCCCTTGAGCTCCGCCTTGTCCTGGCCTCCGTCCTCGGCCAGATCCTGGCTCTCCTGGGACCTCCAACTACTACTTGCCTTCCTTCTCCATCTAGGTCGCCTCCTCCTCCTCCTAGTTTTGGCCCTCCTCCTCCTTCGTTACACGCCATCTTCTTCTGCCTCATCCTGGCCTTCTTTTTCCCCATATCCTATCACTCCTCTTTCTGCTGATCCTCTTCTTCTTCTTCTGCCTGGTCCTGGCCCACCCCCACCTGTCTGGTCTTCGGCTTCCTCCTCCACCTACTCCTGGCTCTCCTCCTCCCAATGATCATTTTCCCACCTCCTCTGTCTGATATGCACCCCCTCCTTCGCATGGGCCTGGAACAGCTCCTCCACATGGTCCTTACCCTCCTCACCCACCTGGTCTTGGCCATCCTCCTCTGCCTAGTCCTGGCCCTCCTTCCCCATCTGGCTACTCCATCTGGCACTGGCCCTCATCCTCTGCTTGGTCTTCGTTCTCGCCTTCGCCGGGTCTTAACCCTCTTCCTCCTCATGATCCAGTTCCTCCTTTGCCTGGTCCTGGCCGTCCTCCTCTGCTCGATCCTGCGCCTCCTCCTTCTCTTGGTCATGGTCTCCTTCTTGTTCTTTTCCTGGCCCTCCAGCTCTTCCTGGTACTAGTAATCCTCCTGAACCAAACACTTCTCTTTCAGCTCCGCACTGTCCTGGCCTCCGTTCTCGGGCAGATCCTGGCTCTTCTGGGACCTCCACCAAGTACTTGCCTTCCTCCTCCATCTAGATCGCCTCCTCCTCCTAGTTTTGGCCCTACTCCCCCTCCTTCGTTCCACGTCATCTTCCTCTGCCTCATCCTGGCCTTCCTTCTCCCCCATTCCCTATCCCTCCTCCTTCTACTGATCCTCTTCTTCTTCCTCTGCCTGGTCCTGGCCCACCCCCATCCGTCTGGTCCTGGGCCTCCTCCTCCACCTGCTCCTGGCTCTCCTTCTCCCAATGATCTTTTTCCCACCTCCTCTGTCTGATCTTCACTCCCCTCCTTCGCCTGGGCCTGGCACTCTTCCTCCACATGTTCATTCCCCTCCTCACCCTCCCCCTGCCACTCCTCACCCTCCTGGTCTTGGCCATTCTCCACTGCATGGTCCTGGCCCTCCTACCCCATCTGGCTCTCCCACCGGGCACTGGCCCTCATCCTCTGCTTGGCCTTGGTCCTCGCCTTCAGCCTGGTCTTAACCCTCTTCCTCCTCATGATCCAGTTCCTCCTCTGCCTGGTCTTGGCCCACCTCCTCAGCTAGATCCGGCGCCTCCTCCTTCTCTTGGTCTTGGCCTCCTTCTTGTTCTTTTCCTGGCCCTCCAACTCTTCCTGGTAGGAGTTATCCTCCTGAACCAAACATTGGCCCTTCAGTTCCGCCTTGTCCTGGCCTTTGTCCTCGACCAGATTCTGGGTTTCCTGGGACCTCCACCCAGTACTTGCCTTCCTCCTACACCTAGTTCGCCTCCTCCTCCTCCTAGTTTTGACCCTCCTCCTCCTTCAATCAATCAATCAATCAATCAATCAATCGTATTTACTGAGCACTTACTGTGTGCAGAGCACTGTACTAAGCGCTTGGGAAGTACAAGTTGGCAACATGGCCAACTTCGTTACACGTCATCTTCCTCTGCCTCATCCTGTCATTCCTTCTCCCCCATATCCTATCCTTCCTCCTTCTGCTGATCCTCTTCTTCTTCTTCTGCCTGGTCCTGGCCCACCCCCATCTGTCTGGTCCTGGGCCTCCTCCTCCACCTGCTCCTGGATCTCCTCCTCTGAATAATCTTTTTCCCACCTCCTCTGTCTGATCGTCACTCCCCTCCTTCGACTGGGCCTGGCACTCTTCCTCCAAATGGTCCTACCCCTCCTCACCCACCCCCTGCCCCTCTTCACACTCCTGGCCTTGGCCATCTTCCTCTGCCTGGTCCTGGCCCTCCTACCCCATCTGGCACTTCCACTGGGCATTGGCCCTCATCCTCTGCTTGGTCTTGGTTCTCGCCTTCAGCCTGCTCTTAACCTTCTTCCTCCTCGTTATCCAGTTCCTCCTCTGCCTGGTCCTGGGCCTCCTCCTCAGCTAGATACTGCGCCTCCTCCTTCTCTTGGTCGTGGCCACCTTCTTGTTCTTTTCCTAGCCTCCAACCCTTCCTAGTAATGGTAATCCTCCTCCACCAAACACTGGCCCTCCAGTTCCGCCTTGTCCTGGCCTTCGTTCTCGGCCAGATTCTGGCTCTCCTGGGACCTCCACCAGGCACTTGCCTTCCTCGTCCACCTAGGCCGCCTTCTCTTCCTCCTAGTCTTTGCCCTCCTCCTTCCTCGATGAATGTCCCCTTCCTCTGCATCATCCTGGCCTTCCTCCTCCTCCAGATACTGGCCCTCCTCCTTCTTCTGGTCCTCTTCTTCTTCTTCTGCCTTGTCCTGGCCCGCCCCCATCCGTCTGGTCCTGGGTCACCTCCTCCACCTGCAACTGGCCCTCCTCCTTGAATTCATGATTTTCCCACCTCCTCTGTCTCATCTTTACTCTCCTCTTTCGCCTGGGCCTGTCACACCTCCTCCACATGGTACTGACCCTCCTCGCCCACCTTGTCTTGGCCATCCTCCACTGCCTGGTCCTGGCCCTCCTACCCCATCGGGCTCCTCCACCTGGCACTGGCCCTCATCCGCTGCTGGGTCTTGGTTCTCGCTTTCAGCCTGGTCTTAACCTGCTTCCTCCTCATGATCCAGTTCCTCCTCTGCTAGGTCCTGGCCCTCCTCCTCGGCTAGATCCTGCGCCTCCTCCTTCTCTTGGTCTTGGCCTCCTTCTCGTTCTTTTCCTGTCCCTCCAACTCTTCCTGGTACTGGTACTCCTTCTCCACCAAACACTGGCCTTCCAGCTGTGCCTTCTCCTGGCCTTCGTCCTCAGCCTTTTCCCGGATCTCCTGAGAGTTCCACCTGGTACTTGCCCTCCTCGTGCATCTAGGCCGCCTCCTCTTCCTTCTAGTCTTTGCCTTCCTCCTCCCTCGATCCAGGTCCTCTTCCTCTGCGTCATCCTGGTTTACTTTCTCCTCCAGATCCTGGCCTTCCTCCTTCTTCTGGTCCTCTTCTTCTTCTTCTGTCTTGTCCTGGCCCACCCCCATCCCTCTGGTCCTGGGTCCCCTCCTCCACCTGTTCCTGGCCCTCCTCTTCCCATTGATCTTTTTCCCACCTCCTCTGTCTCATCCTTACTCTCCTCCTTCGCCTGGGCATGGCACCCCTCCTCATCATGGTCCTGACCCTCGTCACCCACTTGCTCTTGGCCCTCCTACCCCATCTGGCTCCTCCACCTGGCACTGGCCTTCATCCTCTGCTTGGTCTTGGTTTTCGCCTTCAGCCTGGTCTTAAACCAATTCCTCTTCATGATCCAGTTCCTCCTAAGCCTGGTCCTGACCCTCCTCCTCTGCTAGATCCTGCGCCTCCTCTTTCTCTTGGGCTTGGTCTCCTTCTTGTTCTTTTCCTGGCCCTCCAACTCTTCCTGGTACTAGTGATACTCCTGAAATAACACTGACCTTTCAGCTGCGCCTTGTCCTGGCCTTCGTCCTCGGCCAGAAACTGGCTCTCCTGGGACCTCCACCCAGTAATTGCCTTCCTCCTCCATCTAGGTCGCCTTCTCCTCCTCCTAGGTTTGGTCCTCCTCCTCCTTCGTTCCACGTCATCTTCCTCTGCCTCATCGAAGCCTTCGTTCTCCCCCATAGCCTAACTAACCCTCCTCCTTGTGCTGATCCTCTTCTTCTTCTTTTGCCTGGTCCTGCCCCACCGTCATCTGTCTGGTTCTGGGCCTCCACCACCACCTGCTCCTGGCTCTCCTCCCCCGAATGATCTTTTTCCCACCTCCTCTGTCTCATTTTTACTCCCCTTCTTTGCCTGAGCCTGGCCCTCCTCCACCATATGGTCCTGATCCTCCTCATCCACCTGGTCTTAGCCATTCTCCACTCCCTGGTCCTGGCCCTCCTACCCCATCTGGCTCTTCCACCTTACCCTGGCCCTCCTCCTCTGCTTGGTCTTGGTTCTTGCCTTTAGCCTGGTCTTCACCCTCTTCCTCCTCATGAACCAGTTCCTCCTCTGCCTGGTCCTGGCCCTCCTTCTCTACTAGATCCTGCGGCTCCTCGTTCTCTTGGTCTTGGCCGTCCTTCTCTTTCTTTTCCTGGCCCTCCAACTCTTCCTGGTAGTGGTAATCCTCCTCCACCAAACACTGGTCCTCCTTCTCCGGCTAGTCCTGGCCTTTGTTCGTGGCCAAATCCTGGCTCACCTTTGACCTCCACCTGGTACTTGCCTTCCTCGTCCATCTAGGCCACCTCCTCTTCCTCCTAGTCTTTGCCCTCCTCCTCCCTCGATCCAGGTCGTCTTCGTCTGCCTCATCTTGGCTCTCCTTCTCCTCCAGATCCTGGCCCTCCTCCTTCTTCTGTACCTCTTCTTCTATTTCTGTCTTGGCCAGGCCCACCCCCATGCGTTTGGTCCTGGGTCTCCTCCTCCACCTGCACCTGGCCCTCCTCCTCCCGTTGATCTTTTTTCCCACCTCCTCTGTCTCATTTTTACTCTCCTCCTTCGCCTGGACCTGGCACTCCTCCTCCACACGGTTCTGACCCTCCTCACCCACCTGGTCTTGGCCATCGTCCACTGCCTGGTCCTGGCCCTCCTATCCCATCTGGCTACTCCACCTGGCACTGGCCCTCATCCCCTGCTTGGTCCTGGTTCTCGCCTTCAGCCTGTTCCTAACCCAGTTCCTCTTCATGATCCAGTTCCTCCTCTGCCTGATCCTGGCCCTCCTTCTCGGCTAGATCCTGCGCCTCCTACTACTCTTGGTTTTGGCCTCCTTCTTGTTCTTTTCGTGGCCCTCCAACTCTTTCTGGTACTAGTAATCCTTCTGAGCCAAACACTGGCCCTTCAGCTCCGCTGTCTCCTGGCCTTGGTCCTCTGCCAGATCATGACTCTCCTAGGACCTCCACCCAGTACCTGCCTTCTTTCTCCTTCTAGGTCACCTCCTTCTCCTCCTAGTTTTGGCCCTCCTCCTCTGCTAAATCCTGCGCCTCCTCTTTCTCTTGCTCTTAGCCGTCCTTCTCTTTCTTTTCCTGGCCCTACAACTCTTCCTGGTCCTGGTAATCCTCCTCCACCAAACACTGGCCCTCATTCTCCGGCTTGTCCTGGCCTTTGCCCTCGGCCGGATCCTGGCTCACCTTTGGCCTCCACCTGATATTTGCCTTCCTCGTCTATCTAGGCCTCCTCCTCTAACTCCTAGTCTTTGCCCTCCTCCTCACTTGATCCAGGTACTCTTCCTCTCCATCATCCGCGCTTACTTTCTCCACCAGATCCTGGCCCTCCTCCTTGTTCTGGTCCTCTTCTTCTTTTTCTGTCTTGTCCTGGCCCATCCCCATCCGTCTGGTCCCGGGCCTCTTCCTACACCTGCACATGGCCCTCCTCCTCCCATTGATCTTTTTCCCATCTCCTCTGTCTCATATTTACTCTCCTCCTTCGCCTGGGCCTGGCACTCCTCCTCCACATGAACCTGACCCTCCTCTCCCACCTGGTCTTGGCCATCTTCCATTGCCTGGTCCTGGCCCTCCAACCCCATCTGGCTCCTCCACCTGGCACTGGTCCTCATCCGATGCTTGGTGTTGGTTCTCACCTTCAGCCTGGTCTTAGCCCTCTTCCTCTTCATGATCCAGTTCCTCCTCTGCCTGGTCCTGGCCCTCCTCCTCTGCTAGATCCTGTGCCTCCTCCTTCTCTTGGTCATGGCCGTCCTCACTTTTTCTTCTAGGCCCTCCAACTCTTCCTGGTACTGGTAATCCTCCTCCACTGAACACTGGCCCTCCTTCTCCGGCTAGTCCTGGACTTTGTCCTCGGCCAGACCCTGGCTAACCTTTGACCTCCACCGGGTACTTGCCTTCCTCGTCCATCTAGACCGCCTCGTAATCCCCTTAGTCTTTGCCCTCCTCCTCCCTCGATCCAGGTCCTCTTCTTCTTCGTCATCCTGGCTTTCCTTCTTCTCCAGATCCTGGCCCTTCTCCATCTTCTGGTCCTCTTCTTTTTCTTCTGTCTTGTCCTGGCCGACCCCCATCCGTCTGGTCCTGGGTCTCCTCCTCCACCTGCTCAGGCCCTACTCCTCCCATTGATTTTTTCCCACCTCCTCTGTCTCATTTTTACTTTCCTCCTTCGCCTTGGCCTGGCACGCCTCCTCCACATGGTCCTGACCCTCCTAAACCCACCCGGTCTTCGCCATCCTCTTCTGCCTGGTCCTGGCCCTCCCACCCCATCAGTCCCCTCCATCTGGCACTGACCCTCATCCTCTGCTTGGTGTTGGTTCTCGCCTTCAACCTGGTCTTAGCCCTCTTCCTCTTCATGATCCAGTCCCTCCTCTGCCTGATCCTGGCACAACTTCTCAGTTAGATCCTGCGTCTTTTCTTTCTCTTGGTCTTGGCCTCCTTCTTGTTCTTTTCCTGGCCTTCCAACACTTCTGGGTACTAGAAATCCTCCTGAACCAAACACTGGCCCTTCAGCTCCGCCTTGTCCTTGTCCTGATTTTCTTCTTCTTCTGCCTGGTCCTGGCCCACCCCCAACTGTCTGGTCCTGGGCTTCCTCCTCCACCTGCTCCTGGCTCTCCTCATCCGAATGATCATTGGCACACTTCCTCTGTCTGATCTTCACTCCTCTCCTTTGTCTGGGCCTGGTACTTGTCCTCCACATGGTCCTGACCCCAACCCCCCCCACCCACCTGTTCTTGGCCATTCTCCACTGCCTGGTCCTGGCCCTCCTATCCCATCTGGCTCCTCGACCTGACCCTGGCCCTCATCCTCTGCTTGGTCTTGGTAGCCTTCAACCTGGTCTTCACCCTCTTCCTCCTCATGATCCAGTTCCTCCTCTGCTAGATCCTGCGCCTCCTCTTTCTGTTGGTCATGGCCGTCCTTCTCTATCTCTTCCAGGCCCTCTAACTGTTCCTGGTACTGGTAATCCTCCTCCACCAAACACTAGTCCTCCTTCTCCGGCTAGTTCTGACCTTTGCCTTCGGCCAGATCCTGGCTCACCTTTGACCTCCACCTGGTACATGCCTTCCTCGTCCATCTAGGCTGCCTCCTCTCCCTCCTAGTCTTTGCCCCCCTCCCTCGATCCAGGTACTCTTCCTCTGTGTCATCCTTGCCTCCTTTCTCCTCCAGATCCTGGCCCTCCTACTTCTTCTGGTCCTCTTCTGCTTCTTCTGCCTTGTCCTGGCCCACCCCCATCTGTCTGGTCCTGGGTCTGCTACTCCACCTGGCCCTGGCCCTCATCCTCCTATTGATCTTTTTCCCACCTCCTCTGTCTTATCTTTACTCTCCTCCTTCGCTTCAGCCTGGCACACTTCCTCCACATGATCCTTACCTTCCTCACCTAAATGGCCTTGACCATCTTCCACTGCCTGGTCCTGGCACTCCTACCCAATCTGGCTACTCCACCTGACACTGGCCCTCATCATCTGCTTTGTCTTGGTTCTCGCCTTCTGCCTGGTCTTAACCCTCTTCCTCTTCATGATCAAGTTCCTCCTCCAGGAGCATGTGGAGGAAGAGGCCCAAGACCAGACAGATGGGGGTGGGCCAGGACCAGGCAGAAGAAGAAGAAGAGGATAAGTAGAAGGTGGAGGGATAAGATGTGAGGGAGAAGGAAGACCAGTATGAGGCAGAGAAAAAGGGCGTGGAACGAAGGAGTATGAGGGCCAAACCTAGGAGGACGAGAAGGTGACCTAGATGGAGGAGGAAGGCAAGGTCTAGGTAGAGGTCCCAGGAGAGCCAGGATCTAGCAGAGGACGAAGGCCAGGTCAAGATGGAGCTGCATAGCCAGTGTTTGGTTCAGGAGGATTACTAGTACCAGGAAGAGTTGGAGGGCCAGGAAAAGAACAAGAAGGAGGCCAAGACCAAGATAAGGAGGAGGAGCAAGATCTAGCAGAGGAGGAGGACCAGGACCAGGCAGAGGAGGAACTGGATCATGAAGAGGAAGAGCGTTCAGACCAGGCTGAAGGAGAGAATCAAGACCCAGCAAGGGATGAGAGACATTGCCAGGTGGGGGAGCCAGATGGAGTAGGAGGTCCAGGACCAGGAAGAGGAGGATGGCCAAGACCAGGTGGGTGCGGAGGGTCAGGACCATGTAGAGGAGGAGTGCCAGGCCCAGGCTAAGGAGGAGAGTAAAGATTAGACAGAGGAGGTGGGAAAAAGATCAATGGGAGGAGGAGGGCTAGGAGCAGGTGGAGGAGGAGGCACAGGACCAGACGGATGGGGGTGGGCCTGGACAAGGCAGAAGAAGAAGAAGAGGACCAGAAGAAGGAGGAGGGCCAGGATCTGGAGGAGGAGGAATGCTAGGATGATACAGAGGAAGAGAACCTGGATCGAAGGAGGAGGAGGGCAAAGACTAGGAGGAAGAGGAGGCGGCCTAGATGAACGAGGAAAGCAACTGCCAGGTGGAAGTCAAAGGTGAGCCAGGATCTGGCCGAGGATAAAGGCCAAGACTAGCCTGAGAAGGAGGGCCAGTGTTTGGTGGAGGAGGATTACCAGTACCAGGAAGAGTTGGAGTGCCAGGAAAAGAACTAGAAGGAGGCCAAGACCAAGAGACGGAGGAGGTGCACGATCTACCAGAAGAGGAAGGCCAGCACTAGGCAGAGGAGGACCTGGATCATTAGGAGGAAGCAGGTTAAGACCAGGCTGAAAGCGAGAACCAGGACCAAGCAGAGGATGAGGGCCAGGGTAAGGTGGAGGAGCCCGATGGGGCAGAGTACCAGGACCAGGCAGTGGAGGATGGACAAGACAAGGTGGGTGAGGAGAGTCAGGACCATGTGGAGGAGGTGTGACAGGCCCAGGCGAAGAAGATGAACAAAGATGAGACCGAGGAGGTGGGAAAAAGATCATTGGGAGGAACAGAGCCAAGAGCAGGGGGTGGAGGAGGCCCAGGACCAGACAGATGAGGCTGGGCCAGGACCAGGCAGAAGTAGAAGAACAGGATCAGTAGAAGGAGGAGCGATAGGATATGGGGGAGAACAAATGGCAGGATGGGGCAGAGGAAGATTACGTGGAACGAAGGAGGAGGAGGGCCAAAAAAAGGAGTAGAAGGAGGCGACCTAGATGGAGGAGGAAGGCAAGTACTGGGTGGGGTCCCAGGAGAGCCAGGATCTGGCCGAGGACGAAGGCCAGGACACGGCAAGCCCTGGCCAAAGCTTGGTTCAGGAGGATTACTAGTACCAGGAAGAGTTGGAGGGCCACGAAAGAACAAGAAGAATTCCAAGACCAAGAGAAGGAGGAGGCACAGGATCTATCTGAGGAGGAGGGCCAGGACCAGGCAGAGGAGGAACTGGATCATTAGGAGGAAGAGGGTTAAAACCAGGCTGAAGGCAAGAACCAAAACCAAGCAGAGGATGAGAGCCAGTGCCCGGTGGAAGAGCCAGATGGGGTAGGAGGGCCAGGACCAGGCAGTGGAGAATTGCCAAGGCCTGGTGGGTGAGGACGTTCAGAACGATTAGCAGCAGGAGTGCCAAGCCCAGGCGGAGGAAGGGAGTGAAGATCAGCCAGAGGAGGACGCAAAAATATCATTTGGAGGAGGAGAGCTAGGAGCAGATTGAGGAGGAGGCCCAGGATCAGACGGAAGGGGGTGGACTAGTACCAGGCCGAAGAAAAAGAAGAGGATCAGCAGAAGTAGGAGGTCCACGATCTGGAGGAGAACGAAGGCCAGGATGAGGCAGACGAAGAGTACCTGGATCGAGGGAGGTGGAGGGTCCGAATTAGGAGGAGGTGGAGGCGATGTAGATGGACGAGGAAGGCAAGTTCCAGTTGGAGGTCCCAGGAGAGCCAGGATCTGGCCGAGGACGAAGGCCAGGGGTAACCGTGGTAAGAGCGCCAGTGTTTGGTAGAGGAGGATTACCAGTATCAGGAAGAGTTGGAGGACCTGGAAAAGAACCAGAAGGAGGCCAAGACCAAAAGAAAGAGGGGGTGCAGGATTTAGCTGAGGAGGAAGGCCAGGACCAGGCAGAGAAGGAACTAGATCATGAGGAGGAAGAGGGTTAAGAACAGGCTAAAAGAAAGAACCAAGACCAAGCAGAGGATGAGGGCCAGTTCCAGGTACAGGAGCCAGATGGGGTAGGAGGGCCAGGAACTGGCATAGGAGGATGACCAAGACCAGGTTGGTGAGGAGGATAGGAACCATGTGGAGGAGGAGTGCCAGGCCCAGGCGAAGGAGAGGAGTGAAAATAAGAAAGAGGATGTGGGAAAAACTATCATTGGGAGGAGGAGAGCCAGGAGCAGGTAGAGGAGGCGGCCCAAGACCAGACTGATGGTGGTGGGCCAGGACTATGCAGAAGAAGAAGAAGAGGATCAGGAGAAAGAGGAGGGATAGAGTATGGAGGAGAAGAAAGGCCAGGATGAGGCAGAGGAAAAGGACGTGGAACGAAGGAAGAGGAGGGCCAAAACTAAGAGGAGGAGGAGGCGACCTAGATACAGGAGGAAGGCAAGTACTAGGTGGAGGTCCCAGGAAAGCCAGGATCAGGTCGAGGACGAAGGCCACGACAAGGTGGAGCTGCATGGCCTGTGTTTGGTTCAGGAGAATTACTAGTACCAGGAAGAGGTGGAGTGCCAGGAAAAGAACAAGAAGGAGGCCAAGACCAAGAAAAGGAGGAGGAGCAAGATCTAGCAGAGGAGGAGGAGCAGGACCCGGCAGAGGAGGAACTGGATCATGTAGAGGAAGAGCGTTAAGACCAGGCTGAAGGCGAGAACCAAGACCAAGCAGAGGATGAGGGCCAGTGCCAGGTGGAGGAGACCGATGGGGTAGGATGGCCAGGACCAGGCATTGGAGGATGGCCAAGAAAAGGTGGGTGAGGAGGGTCAGGACCATTTGGAGGAGGCGTGCCAGGCCCAGGCGAAAGAGGAGAGTAAAGATGAGACAAAGGAGGGGGGAAAATGATGAATTGAAAGAGTAGGGCCAGTTGCAGATGGAGGAGGAGACCCAAGACCAGACGGATGGGGGTGGGCCAGGGCAAGCAGAAGAAGAAAAATAGGACCAGGTGAAGGAGGGGCGATAGGATATGGAGGAGGAGGAAGGCCAGGATGATGCAGAGGAAGAGGAGGCGGCCTAGATGGGCGAGGAAGGCAAGTACCAGGTGGTGGTCAAAGGTGAACCAGGATCTTGCCGAGGACGAAAGTCAGGAAAAGGCGGTGCTGGAGGGCCAGTGTTTGGTGGAGGAGGATTACCAGTACCAGGAAGAGTTGGAAGGCCAGGAAAAAAACGAGAAGGATTCCAAGACCAAGAGGAGGAGGGGGTGCAGGATCAACCTGAGGAGGAGGGCCAGGACCTGGCAGAGATGGAACTGGATCACGAGAAGGAAGAAGGTTAAGACCAGGCTTAAGGCGAGAATCAAGACCAAGCAGAGGATGAGGGCCAGTGCCCAGTGGAAGTGCCAGATGGGGTAGGAGGGCCAGGACCAGGCAGTGGGGAATGGCCAAGACCAGGTGGGTGAGGACGTTCAGAACGATGTGGAGGAGGGGTGCCAGGCCCAGGCGAAGGAGGGGAGTGACGATCAGACAGGGGAGGAGGCAAAAAGATCATTTGGAGGAGGAGAGCTAAGAGCAGGTGGAGGCGGAGACCCAGGTCCAGACGGAAGGGGGTGGGTCAGGACCAGGAAGAAGAAGAGGATCAGCAGAAGGAGGAGGGCCAGGCTCTGGAGGAGAGGAAAGGCCAGGATGACGCGGAGGAAGAAGACCTGGACCGAGGCAGGAGGAGGGCCAAGGCTAGAGGAGGAGGAGGCGATCTAGATGGACGAGGAAGGCAAGTACCAGTTGGAGGTCCCAGGAGAGCCAGGATCTGGCCGAGGACGAATGACAGGAGTTACCGGAGTAGGAAGGCCAGTGTTTGGTTGAGGAGGATTACCAGTACCAGGAAGAGTTGGAGGGCCTGGTAAAGAATGAGAAGGATGCCAAGACCAAGAGAAGGAGGAGGCGCAGGATCTAGCTGAGGAGGAGGGCCAGGACCAGGCAGAGGAGGAAATGGATCATGAGGAGGAAGAGGGTTAAGACCAGGCTAAAAGCGAGAACCAAGACCAAGAAGATGATGAGGTCCAGTTCCAGGTGGAGGAGTCCGATGGGGTAAGAGGGCCAGGACCAGACAGAGGAGGATGGCCAAGACCAGCTGGATGAGGAGGGTCAGGACCATGTGGAGGAGGAGTGTCAGGCCAAGGCGAAGGAGGGGGTGAAATTCAGACAGAGCAGGTGGGAAAACGATCACGGGAGGAGAAGAGCCAGGAGCAGGTGGATGAGGAGACCCAGGACCAGATGGTTGGGAGTGGGCCAGGACAAGGCTGAAGAAAAAGAGGACAAGAAGAAGGAGGAGGGCCAGGATCTGTAGGAGGAGGAAGACCAGGATGAGGCAGAGGAAGAGGACCTGGATCGAGGGTGGAGGAGGGCAAAGACTAAGAGGAAGAGGAGGTGGCCTAGATGGACGAGGAAGGTATGTACCAGGCGGATGTCAAAGGTGAGCCAGGATCTGGCCGATGACGAAGGCCAGGACTAGCCGGAGAAGGAGGGTCAGTGTTTGGTGGAGGAGGATTACCAGTACCCGGAAGAGTTGGAGGGCCAGGAAGAGAAAGAGAAGGACGGCCAGGACCAAGGGAAAGAGGAGGTGAAGGATCAAGCAGAGGAGGATGGCCAGGACAAGGTCGAGGAGGAACTGGATCATGAGGAGGAAGAAGGTAAATACCAGGCTGAAGGCAAGAACCAAGACCAAGCAGAGGATGAGGGCTAGGGTCAGGTGGAGGAGCGAGATGGAGTAGGAAGGCCATGACCAGGCAGTGGATAATGGCCAAGACCAGGTGGGTGAGGAGGGTCAGGCCCATGTGGTGGAGGAGGGTGAGGCCCATGCGAAGGATAGTAAAGATGAGACAGAGGAGGGGGAAAAAATCATTGGGAGGAGGAGAGCCAGGAGCAGGTGGAAGAGGAGGCCCAGGAGCAGGTGGAAGGGGAGGCCCAGGACCAGACTGAAGAGGGTGGGCTCGGACCAGGCAGAAGAAGAAGAAGAGGATTTGCAGAAGTACGAAGTCCACGATCTTGCAGAGAAGGAAGGGCAGGATGAAGAAGACGAAGAGGACCTGGATCGAGGGAGAAGGAGGGACAAAACTAGGAGGAGGAGGATGCGAGCTAGATTTACGAAGAAGGCAAGTACCAGGTGGAGGTCCCAGGAGATCCAGGATCTGGCCGAGGACGAAGGCCAGGACAAGGCGGAGCTGGAGGGCCAGTTTTTGGTGGAGGAGGATTACCATTACCTGGAAGAGGTGGAAGGGCAGGAACAAAGCGAGAAGGAGGCCAAGACCAAGAGGAGGAAGCGGTGCAGGATCTAGCTGAGGAAGTGGGCCAGAACCAGGCAGAGGGCGAACTGGATCATGAAGAGGCAGAGGGTTAAGACTAGGCGGAAGGCGAGAACCAAGTCCAAGCAGAGGATGATGGCCAGTGCCAGGTGGAGGAGCCAGATGGGGTAGGAGGGCCAGGATCAGGCAGTGAAGGATGGCCAAGACCAGGTGGGTGAGGAGGGTCAGGACAATGTCGAGGAGGGGTGCCAGGCCCAGGCGGAGGAGGGGAGTAAAGATGAGACAGAGGATGTGGGAAAATGATGAATGGAAGGAGGAGGGCCAGGATCAGGTGGAGGAGGAGGCCCAGGGCCAAACGGAAATGGGTGGGCCAGGACCAGGCAGAAGAAGAAGAAGAGGATCAGCAGAAGTCGGAGGGCCAGGATCTGGAGGGGGAGGAAGGCCAGGATGAAACAGAGGAAGAGGACCTGAACCGAGGTAGGAGAAGAGCCAAGACTAGAAGGAGGAGAAGGTGACCTAGATGGACGATGAAGGCAAGTAGCAGTTGGAGGTCCCAGGAGAGCCAGGATCTGGCCGAGGACGAAGACCAGGAGTAGCCGGAGTAGGAGGGCCAGTGTTTGGTAGAGGTGGATTACCAGTACCAGGAAGAGTTGGAGGGCCTGGAAAAGAACGAGAAGGTGGCCAAGACCTAGAGAAGGAGGAGGTGCAGGATCTATCTGAGGAGGAGGGACAGGGACAGGCAGAGGAGGAACTGGATCATGAGGAGGAAGAGTGCTAAGACCGGGCTAAAGGCGAGAACCAAACCAAGCAGAGGATGAGGGCCAGTGCCAGATGGAGGAGCAGATGGGGTAGGAGGGCCAGGACCATGCAGAGGAGGATGGCCAGGACCAGGTGGGTGAGGAGGGTCAGGACAATGTGGAGGAGGAGTGCCAGGCCCAGGCGAAGGAGGGGAGTGAAAATCAGACAGAGGAGGTGGGAAAAACATCACTGGGAGGAGGAGAGCCAGAAGCAGGCAGAGGAAGAAGCCCAGGACCAGAAAGAGGGGAGTGTGTCAGGAACAGGCAGAAGAAGAACAAGAGGATCATCATAAGGAGGAGGGATAAGGTATGGGAGATGAGGAAGGCCAGGATGAGGCAGAGAAAGAGAACGTGGAACCAAAGAAGTAGAGGGTCAAACCTAGGAGGAGGACGAGGCGACCTAGATGGAGGAGGAAGGCAAGTACTAGGTGGAGGTCCCAGTAGAGCCAGAATCTGCCCGAGGACGGAGGCCAGGACAAGGCGGAGCTGAAGGAGTAGTGTTTGGTTCAGGAGAATTACTAGTGCCAGGAAGAGTTGGAGGGCCAGGAAAAGAACAAGAAGGAGGCCAAAACCAAGAGAAGGAGGAGGCGCAGGATCTAGCAGAAGAGGATGTCCAGGACCAGGCAGAGGAGGAACTGGATCATGAAGAGGAAGAGGGTTAAGACCAGGCTGAAGGCGAGAAACAAGACGAAGCCGACGATGAAGGCCAGTGCCAGGCGGAGGAGCCAGATGGGTTAGGAAGGCCAGGACCAGGCAGAAGAGGATGGCCAGGATCCGGTGGGTGAGGAGGGGCAGGACCATGTGGAGGAGGAGTACCAGGCCCAGGCGAAGGAGGGGAGGAGGCGCAGGATCTAGCAGAGGTGGAGGGCCAGGACCAGGCAGCGGAGGAACTGCATCATGATGAAGAAGAGGGTTAGAACCAGGAGGAAAACGAGAACCAAGACCAAGCTGTTGATGAGGGCCAGTGCCAGGTGGGGAAGTAGGGCGAGTGCCAGATTGGCCAGGACCAGGCAGTGGAGGATGGCCAAGTCCGGATGGGTGAGGAGGGCCAGGCCCAGGCGAAGGAGGAAAGTGAGGACCATGCAGACGACGACGGCAAAAGATCAATTCTAGGAGGAGAGCCAGGATTAGGTGAAGGAGGAGGGCCTGGAGCCGGAGTAGGAGAAGGCCCGGGACCAGGGAGAAGAAGAAGAAGAGGATCAGCAGGAGGAGGAGGGCCAGGATCTGGAGGACGAGGAAAGCAGGAGGAGGCCGAGGAAGAGGAATTAGATCAGGGGGAAGGGGAAGGCCACGACCACAAGGCGGAGGCGAGCTAGATTGACGAGGAAGACTATTAGCAGGTGGTGGAGAAGAGCCAGGATCCGGCCAAGGAAGAAAGCCAGGTCTAGATGGAGGAGGGCCAGTGCCTTGTGGAGTTGGAGGACCAGGACTAGACATCGGAGTAGGCCCAATATCCGTTGGAGCAGGAGGGACAGGACAAGGTGAAGGAGGAGGGCCAGAAGGTGGTGTAGGAGGAAGGCCGGTACAGGGCAGAGGTGGAGGACTAGGACCAGATGGAAGAGGTGGGACAGGACCAGGCGAAGAAGTACAAAGACCTGGAGAAGGAGGAGGAGGACCAGGACCAGGCTGAGGAGGAGGGCCAGGATCAGGCTGAGAAGGAAGAGTGGCAGGCTCAGGTATAGGAGGACGACCAGTACCAGGTGGAGTAGGAAAGAACAGGATGATTAGGGGGTGGGGGTGGGTCAGAACAAGGCAGTGGGGGATGGCCAGCTCCTCGACCCCCTCCAGTCTTGCTTCGGTCCCCTACATTCCACGGATTCTGCCCTCTCAAAGGTCACCAATGACCTCCTGCTTGCCAAATCCAACGCCTCCTACTCTATCCTAATCCTCCTCGACCTCTCAGCTGCCTTCGACACTGTGGACCACCCCCTTCTCCACAACAAGCTATCCGACCTTGGCTTCACAGACTCCGTCCTCTCCTGGTTCCTCTCTTATATCTCCGGTCGTTCATTCTCAGTCTCTTTTGCAAGCTTCTCCTCCCCACACCATCCCCTTACTGTGGGGGTTACCCAAGGTTCAGTTCTTGGTTCCCTTCTGTTCTCGATCTACACTCACTCCCTTGGTGTCCTCATTCGCTCCCACGGCTTCAACTATCATCTCTACACGGATGACACCCAGATCTACATCTCTGCCCCTGCTCTCTCCCCCTCCCTCCAGGCTCGCATCTCCTCCGACCTTCAGGACATCTCCATCTGAATGTCTGCCCACCACTCAAAGCTCAACACGTCCAAGACTGAACTCCTTGTCTTTCCCCTCTCCTTGACTTTCCCATCACTGTTGACGGCACTACCATCCTTCCCGTCTCACAATCCCGCAACGTTGGTGTCATCCTTGACTGCGCTCTCTCATTCACCCCTCACATCCGAGCTGTCACCAAAATCTGCTGGTCTCAGCTCCGCAACATTGCCAAGGTCCGCCCTTTCCTCTCCATCCAAACCGCTATCCCTGCTCGTTCAAGCTTTCATCCTATCCCTTCTGGACTACTGCATCAGCTTTCTCTCTGATCTCCCATCCTCATGTCTCTCGCCACTTCAATCCATACTTCATGCTGCTGCCCAGATTATCTTTGTTCAGAAACGCTCTGGGCAGTTTACTCCCCTCCTCAAAAATCTCCAGTGGCTACCAATCAATCTGCGCATCAGGCAGAAACTCCTCACCCTCGGATTCAAGGCTCTCCATCACCTCTCCCCCTTCTACCTCACCTCCTTTCTCACCTTCTATAGCCCAGCTCGCACCCTCCGCTCCTCTGCCGCTAATCTCCTCACTGTGCCTCGTTCTCGCCTGTCCCGCCGTCGACCCCCGGCCCACATCATCCCCCGTGGCCTGGAATGCCCTCCCTCTGCCCATCCCCCAAGCTAGCTCTCTTCCTCCCTTCAAGGCCCTACTGAGAGCTCACCTCCTCCGGGAGGCCTTCCCAGACTGAGCCCCTTCCTTCCTCTCCCCCTCGTCTCCCCCTCCATCCCCCGTCTAACCTCCTTCCCTTCCCCATAGCACCTGTCTATTTGTATATGTTTGTATATATTTAGTACTCTATTTATTTATTTATTTATTTATTTTGCGTGTACATATCTATTCTATTCATTTTATTTTGTTAATATGTTTGGTTTTGTTCTCTGTCTCCCCCTTCTTGACTGTGAGCCCACTGTTGGGTAGCGACTGTCTCTATATGTTGCCAACTTGTACTTCCCAAACGCTTAGTACAGTGCTTTGCACACAGTAAGCGCTCAATAAATCCAATTGATTGATTGATTGATTGAGTTAAGTAATCTTCCCAAGGTCACATAGCAGAGAAGTGGCAGAGTCGTGATTAGGTCCCACGTCCTCTGACTTCCAAGCCATTGTTCTTTCTACGGAGCCATGCTGCTTCTCCAATTTTGGTTTTCGTTTAGCATGTATATAGACGCAAAATGGGGATTAAGATTGTGAGCTCTCCGTGGGACAACATGATCACCTTGTAACCTCCCTAACACTTGGAACAGTGCTTTGTGCATAGTAAGCGCTTAATAAATACCGTCATTATTATATACAGGTATATAGGGTTACAAACATTTCCCGGTCCACGTGGGCCTCACAGTCTCAACCCCCATTTTATAGATGAGGGAACTGAGGCACAGAGAAGTGAAGTGGTTTGCCTAAATTCTCTCAGCAGACAAGCGGCGGACCAGGATTAGAAAACCCATGACTTTCTGAGTCCCAAACCGGGGTTCTCTCCTCTTCGTCATGCAGTGAATTTGAGTCTCCACCCTCGACTCTCTTCTCATGCTGCTGCTGCCCGGCACAGGTGAGTTTTGATTGCTAAGGAGAGATTGCCCTCCACTCGCTAGCCACTGCCCTAGCTAGGAATGGAATGGGTATATCTCACCCTCCCTCTGCCGAAACCGGTTGAGTACTGGAAATTATCCAGGTGCGACCGTGAGAGGGGCGGGGGGGCCTCTAGGGTTGGGATTAGTGGTTAGGTCAACATTTTAGGGTTAGGTTTGGGGTTAGGGTTGTCGTAGGTTTGAAGTTAGGGTTAGGTTTATTTTTATAGTTAGGATTAATCATTCCTTCTATCGTGGTTATTCAGCGCTTGGGAAATGCAAATCGGAAACATAATCAATTAGGGTCAGAGTAGGTTTGGGGTTAAGGTTAACAATTGTGGTTAGGTTATGTGTTAAGGTTCATCGTAGGCGTAGAGCCTAGAGCTAGACCTCGGGACAGGGTTTGTGTTTAGGGGATGGTGAGGTTCAGTGTTACGGTTAGGGTTACTCTAGGTTACTCTAGGGCTAGTGTTTGGATTAGGTCTTGGGGTAGGGATCTGGTTAGTGTTAGGTTAAAGTATTGGGCTAGCTTTTTAGAGTGAGCGTTAGGGTTAGGGTCAAAGTAGGGTAGGTTTGGTTAAGGGTTAGGCAGTTAACTTGTCAAAATGAGCAGAATCGCTTATTTACTCAATTTGTTCATCTATGCAGGATAAAAGGAAAATGACACATGCAGAAGACTCGATTCTAGAAGGGTGTACCACTGTAAGACAAGCAGCTGCGTATCTACCTTTGGTTACTGTATGTCTTTTCTGCAAGGAATTGAACATTTGAAATTTCAAGATGGAAATTTCTTCTTGAAGGAAATGTTTTCATTTGGCAGTTCATGGTATACGTGTTTCAAAGTCCTGACTGCCTTTGGCAGAATGGAGAGAAACACATAGTCAGTCCACTTCCTTACTTAGCCGATTAGAAGGAAGATGGCAGATGCAGAACTCTAGACGCCTGAAGGGATGTAAGGCATCCCTTACAAGGATGTCTTACAAGGATGCAAGGCAAGGATCAGTGTAGATATCTGCTGTTGTTTAATATAATAATAATAATGGCATTTATTAAGCGCTTACTATGTGCAAAGCACTGTTCTTATCGCTGGGGAGGACACAAGGTGATCATGTTGTCCCACGGGGGGCTCACAGTCTTTATCCCCATTTTACAGATGAGGTAACTGAGGCACAGAGAAGTTAAGTGACTTGCCCAAAGTCACACAGATGACTAGTGGCGGAGCCAGGGTTTGAACTCATGACCTCTGACTCCAAAGCCCGTGCTCTTTTCACTGAGCCACGCTGCTTGATTCCTGATGGACATGCAACGGAATATTTGAAATGTCAAGAAGAAGAAATTTGGCATTTCGTGTCAGACAGGTTTCAATGTAAGTTACTCTGTCAGCATGGAGAGAAACACACATGCCGTCAACGTTCGTACTTAACAGGATAGAAGGATGGCTTATGCTGAAGTCTAGAATCCTGATGGGCTGAACACTGCAGAGCAAGGATCAGTGCAAGTCTCTTTGTTACTGTATCACTACTCTACTTGGAAGTGAGTTTTTGGAATTTTAAAAAATGGCATTTCGTGTCAGACGTGTTTCAATGCAGGTGACTTTGATTCATTCAGTCTTATTTCTTGAGCGCTTACTGTGTTCAGGGCTCTGTACTAAGCGCTTGGGAAGTACACGTCGGCACCATATAGTGACGGTCCCTCCCAACAACGGGTCAACAGTCTAGAAGAAATAAAAGAGAAAACCGTGAGCCTAGTAGTGACACAATTCTTACAGCGTCAAGGGTGTTCTCTGCAAAGACAACGTGACAAAATAGACTCATTTCCATATTCACTAAGGAAGGATACAAGATAAGGCAGAGCCAGAAGATTCGATTCCCGAGCGGCTGTACACTGCAGGGCGACGATCCGTGAAAGTTACCTTATTTTACCTTGGAGCTGAACATTCGCTATTTCAAGACGAGCCCATTTTGGCATTTCCTTCCAGAAGATGTGGCTTTGATATAGGATGTGGGGCGCACCAGTCATTCAACTCTCTGATTTAACAGGAAAGAGGAAAGGTGGCATATCCAGAAAGATAGACCCCCTGGAGGGCTGTACATTTCAACAGAAGTTTCACTCTAAGTAATTTCTACTTGGACCTGGAAGGGTTGCAATCTCCAGAAGGGTCATTTTGGCATTTTCTTCTTAGAGGCGTTTGAACGCAAGCGACTTTTCCAGAAGGGAGGGAACACACTTTCTTTCAACTTCATCACTAAATTCCTGAAGGTCAAAGACCGATATAGATCTCTTCTGTTTCTTTACTGTTGTTGCACATGGAACTGAACGGTTGAAATTTCAAGAACAGTGGACAGTTCGCACCATACCGTTTTCAAGTTAAAGTGTCCTTGGTAGGGTTGAGTGAAATAGACAATCGATTACCTTTCTTATATAAGTTGCCCACTTAGCGGTATAGAAGAAAACTGACGCATGCAGAACAGTAGACGCCTGATGCCCTGTATAATGCAGGTCAATGACCGGCTTGAGCCTCTTCTGTTTCCTCTAATATTATTTTTAAATGGAACGGAATAGCTGAAATTTCTTGAAGCTACCATTTGGCATATCGGGCCGGAGGGATTTCAACACAAATGACTTCTACAGAATGAAGGAAACGCTCATTTGCTCAACACTTTCATTCTTATTTAGCAGGCTGCAAGTAAACCGACTCATACAGAGGCATTCAGCACTCATTACGTGCTGAATACTGCACGGCAAACATCGGTGTAGCTCTCTCTGTGAATATATTGCTCTTGAATAAAGAACTGAACATTTGACGTTTCCTAAAAAGTTCCTATAACATTTCTTCCCATTAGAGGTGTCAGCGTCTCTGTCTGTCTTTGTCACCTGTCTTTGACAGGATTCAGAAACTCTCAGTCAATCCACTTTCTTATTTAACTTGCTGCCTTTAGCAAGTTAGAAGAAAAATGGTCCATCCCCAAAACTAGACTTGACCTACAGTCTAACCATCCTCCTGTTTCTGTTTTAATATTTCAGATGGAATTGAGAAGTTGAAATTACATGAAGCGCCCATATAGCATTTCGTGCCTGAAGAGAGTTCAGCGCAAGAGTGTTGTTTGGAGCATGGGGAAAACGCAGTCACTCGTACTTAGCAGGCTAGAAGAAAAATAATTGGTGCAGAAGAGCGAACTCTTTTTGAGCTGCACACTGAGTTTTAGGGAGTTTTAGTTGTACATAGTAATTGAACAGTTGAAATTTTAAGATGATTTCAAATAACATTTCGACCCACAGGTATTTCAACGTAAATAGGTGGCTTAGACAGCAGAAAAGAGCATATGCAGATCATGAGCCTCCTGATGGGCTGCATACTGCAATGCAAGGATTAGTGTAGGTAGTTTCTCTTTCTTCAATATTATGTTTACATTCGAACCGAAGAGGTGAAATTTCAAAAATCTCTGATACTCGTTCCAGAAGGATTTCAACGCAAGTGACATTTACAGAATGGAGAGACGGCGTAGTCACTCTTCGCAGTCACCCTTTCCTAAGGGGTTGGAAGAACAATGGCTTATGCAAAAGACTCCTTTTGCGCCTCAATATGAAGCACTGAAGGGCAGGAATCGGTATAGACATCGTCTGGGACAGCCTTCAGATGGACCTTCCATTTCAGGAAGAGTTCATATAGTGTTTCGTCCCACACAGGTCTCACACGGGTTTCAAAGCAAGTGGCTCTGTAGGATTGCGAGGAACAGACATTGAGACGACTTTTTCTCTTAGCTTGTCTATTTAAGCACGTTAGAAGAAAAATGGTAGCTGCGGCGATTAACCCTCCCGATCGGCCGCATACTGCATGGCATGGATTGACCTTGGTTTCTTCGACTACTTTAGGACATATGCTTTTACAGTATTATTATTGTAGATGGACCTGAATTCATATTAAAAGAAGAGTTCATATAGTATCTCGTCACACACGGGTTTCACAGCAAGTTGCTCTGTAGGATTGCAAGAAACGAACAGGTTTCTTTCTTAACAAGTTAGAAGAAAAATGGTTGGTGCGGTAAATTTGACCCCCGATGGGCTGCATACTGTAGTGCAAGGATTAGCATTAGTTTCTTCGCTTCTTCTAAGACATCTTCCATTACTATATTAGTATTGTAGATAGAGCTGAATTTATATTTCTAGAAGAGCTTATGTAGTATTTCCTCCCACACCCGTTTGGGAGTTCTCCCAAGTTCTCCCAAGGTACTTTGGGAGAAACAAGCAGCTTTTTTTCTTAACAAGTTCGAAGAAACATGGTACGTGCGGCGAAACAGACTCCTGAATTAGACGCACTGCAATGCAAGGATTGGCGTTAGAATTTTCGATTCTCCTATGACATCTCCTGTTGCAATACAACTCTTTTAGATGGACCTGAAGTTATATTAAAGGAAGAGTTCATATAATATTTCGTCCCACACGGGTTTCACAGCAAGTTGTTTTGTAAGTTTGCGAGAAACTAACGGCTTTCTTTCTCAAGAACTTAGAAGAAAATGGTACCTACCGTAAATTAGACTCCAGATGAGAGGCATACTGCAGTGCAACGATTGACGTTGGTTTCTTCGAATCCTCTAAGACATCTTCCGTTACATTATTTCTACTGTAGATGGACCTGAACTTATATTTCAAAAAGAGTTCATATAGCAGTTCGTCTCAAACGAGTTTCAAAGACAGTTGTTTCATAAGATTTCGAGAAACAAACAGGTTTCTTTCTTAAGTTAGAAAAAAAACGGTACGTGCGTTAGACTCCCTATGGGTACAAGGATAGGTCTTGGTTTCTTCTATTCCTCCAAAACACATTCTATCATATATTACCATTGTAGATGGACCTGAATTTATTTTTCTGGGAGAGTTAATATATATAATATTTTGTCCCACACCCTTTTCCAAGGAAGTCGCTTTGTAGAATTGCGAGAAACAAACAGCATTCTTTCTTAACCAGTTAGAAGAAAAAATGTTAGGTGCGGCGGATTAGACTTCCGATAGCCTGCATACTGCATGGATTGGCGTTCCTTTCTTCGATTCCCTTAAGACATCCTGTGTTTCATTATTACTATTGTAGATGGACGTGAAATTATAATTCAGGAAGTGTTCTTATAGTATTTTGTCTCACACCGGTTTGAAAGAACGTAGCTTTACAGGATTGAGAGGAATAGACAATCAGACGTCTTTCTTTCTTAGTTTGTCTATTTAAGCACGTTAGAAGGAAAATGCATGGTGCAGGAAAATAGACTCCCGATAGACTGCATACGGCGTTGGTTTCTTCGATTCTTCTAAGACATGTCCCTTTGCAATATTACTATTGTTGATGGAGCTGAATTTGTATTTATAGAAGAGTTCATATAGTATTTTGTCCCACACAAGTTTCAAAGCAAGTTGGCTAGTACAATCGGGAGAAACAAACAGCATTTTCTTCTTAACAAGTCAGAAGAGAGATGGTACGTGCGGCGGATTAGGTTGCGGATAAACTGCACACTGCAATGCAAAGATTGGCGTTGGGGTTTTGGATTCCTCAAATACTTTTACTCTTACAATATTACTATTCAATTTGGACCTGAAGTTATATTTCAAGAAGAGTTCATATTGTATTTCTTCCCACACGAGAATCAAAGCAAGTTGCTTTGTAGGATTGCGAGAAACAAACGGTTTTCTTAAAAAGTTAGAAGATAAATGGTATGTGCGATGAATTAGACTTCCTATGAGCTGCATACTGGATATGATAGGATAAGCGTTTGTTTCTTCTATTCTTCTAAGATATTTTTACTATTGCAGATGGACCCTAATTTATATTTCAAGAAGAGTTCATATACTATTTCGTCAGACACGGGTTTCTCAGCAAGTGCCTTTGTAGGATTGCGAATAGGAGACATTCCAAAGACTATCTTAGCTTTAAAATTTAAGCACGTTCGAAAAAAACGGTATAAAGGACAACTTTGACTCTCGATATGTTGGATACTGAACGGCAAGGATAGGCAATGGTTTCTTCAATTTTACTGTCATCTTTTGTTTACAATATTACTATTGTAGATGGTCCCAAATTTATATTTCAACAAGAATTCGTACTATTTAGTTTCACTGGAATTTCAAAGCCAGTTACTTCACAGCATTTCGGGAAACAAACAGAACTTCCAGCTTCTTAACAAGCTAGAAGATAAATGATATGTACGATAAATTTGACTTCCCTACAGCTTTCCACTGCAGAGGAAGGATAGGGTTTGGTTTCTTCGATACCTCTAAGATATCTTCTGTTACCATACTATTATTGTTAAATGGACCCGAATTTATATTTCAAAAAGAATTCATAAACTATTTCGTCCCACACGGGTTTTTCAGCAAGTGCCTTTGCAGGATTGCGAGGAACAGACATTCAATCGACTTTCTTTCTTAGCTTCTCTATTTAATCACGATAGATGAAAAAGGGTAAATTAGACTCCCGATGGGAGTTGTACTGCAGTGCAAAGATTTGCGTTGTTTTTTTTTCGATTTTTCTAAGACATCTTCTGTTTACAATAAACAGAATCTAATTTACCAAACGTAACATTTTTCTTCTTATAACGTAAGCCGTTTGTTTCTCGCAACCCACGAAGTAACTTGCTTTGAAACCCGTGTGGGAGGAAACACTAAATAAACCCTTCCTGAAACATAATTTCACATCCATTGGCAATAATAATGTAACAGAAGATGTCTGAAGGGAATCGAAGAAACCAACAACAATCCTTGCAGTATGCAGGCTATCGTTAGTCTAATTCCGTGGTTAAGAAAGAAAGCTGTTGTGTCTCGCAGTTGTACAAAGGACCTTGCTGTGTTTCCCGCGATATGAGAACAGAAGTTGTCTTACAGGACTAGAAGATACTAAGGCTTATCCTTGCACTGCGGCATACAGCCCAGAGGGAGCCTAATTTATCGAAAGTACCATTTTTCTTCTAACTTGTTAAGAAAGAAACCTTCTTTTTTCTCGTAATCCTGTAAAGCAACTGGCTTTGAAAACCCTGTGAACGAGATACTATATGAACTCTTCTAAAAATTTAAATTCAGCTCCATCTACAAAAGTAGTATCGTAAAGGAAGATTTCTTAGAGGAATCGAAGAAAACAACCCCTTTCTTTGCACTGCCGTATGCTGCCTAATGGGAGTTTAATATACTGCACCATTTATCTTCTAACGTGTTTAAAAAGACAAGCTAAGAAATTCGCGTAAATATGTCTGTTCCTCGCAATCATGCAAAGCAGTTGCTTTGAAACCCGTGTGGGACGAAATACTATATCAAGGCTTCTTAAAATATAAATTAAGGTCCATGTGCAACAGTGATATTGTGAAGGAAGAAGTTTAAGAAGAATCGAAGAAACGAACGCCTATGCTTGTACTGCAGTATGCACCTCATCGGGATTCTAATTTACCGCATGTACCACTTTTCTTCTAACTTCTTAAGAAAGAAAACTATTTTTTCTCACAATCCTACAAAGCAACTTGCTTTGCAAAAGCAACGGGTGTGGGACGAAATACTATTTGAACTCTTCTTGAAATATAAATTCAGGTCCCTCTAGTAACAGTAATATTGTAAACAGAAGACGTCTTAGAAAAATAGAAGAAACCAACTCCAAAACTTGCACTGAATTATGCTATCTCTCGGGAGTCTATTTTACAGCACCAACCATTTTTCTTGTATCCTGCTTAGATAAAGTTAAGAAAGAAAGAGCTTGGAATGTCTATTCCCCGCAATCCTGTGAAGCCACTTCCTTAACAGGTGTGGGACGAAATACTATGTGAACCCTTCTTGAAATATAATTTCACCTCCCTTTGCAAAAGTAAAAATGTAACAGAAATGTAACAGAAGATATCTTAAGCGAATCGAAGAAACGCCAATCTTTGCAGTTTGCAAGCTACCGGAGTGTAATCCCTCGCACGTACCAGTTTTCATCTAACTGGTTAAAAAGAAAGCTGATTGTTTCTCGCAATTTTACAAAGCATCTTGCTTTGTAAAGAGTGTGGGACGAAATGCTAAATGAACTCTTCTTGAACTATGTACTGAAATCCATCTACAATAATAATATGGGAACTGAAGGTGTCTTAGAAGACTAGAAGAAACTAAGACCTATTCTTACACTACAGCACACAGCTCAGAGGGAGTAGAATTTACCTCACGTACCATTTTTCTTCTAACTTATTAAGGTAGAACAATGTATGTTTCTCGCAATCACGTAAAGCAACTCGCTTTGAAAACCCTGTAGACCAAATATTATATGAACTCTTCTAGAAAGACAAATTCAGCTCCATCTACCATAGTAATATTGTAAAGGAAGATTTCTTAGAGGAATCGAAGAAACCAACCCCTTTCTTTGCACTGTAGTATTGCAGCCTTTTGGGAGTTTAATTTACTGCATCAGCTATTTTTCTTCTAACGTACTTAATTAAATAGACAAGCTAAGAAAGAAAGTCATTTGAACGTCTCTCTGTTCCTCCTCTTTCCTGTAAAGCCACTTGTTTTGAAACCCGTGTGGGACGAAATAATGTATCAAGTCTTCATAAACTATGAATTCCGGTTATTCTACAATAGTGATATTGTTAAGGAAGCTATCTTAGATTAATCGAAGAAACGAAGGCCTATACTTGCACTAGAGTATGCAGCTTATCTGGGGTCTAATCTACCCCACGTATCATTTTTCTTCTCACTCGTTTAGAAAGAAAGATCCTTGTTTCTCGCAATCCTACAAAGAAACTTGCTTTGAAACGGGTGTGCCACAGAATACTATATGAACTCTTCTTGAAATGTATGCAAGGTCCATCTACAATACTAATGTTGTAAACAGAAGATGTCTTACAGGAATCGAAGAATCCTTGCACTGCAGTAAGCAGCATATCACGTCTAATTTGCCATATTCACACTTTTCTTTTCTAACTTGATGAAATAGAGAAGCTAAAAGAGAAAGCATTTTGAATGTCTGTGCTTCACAATCTTGCAAAGCCACTTGATGAAATACCTGTGTGGGACGAAACAGTATATGAATTCTTTTTCAAATATGCATTCAGGTCCACCTACAATAGTGTTATGGTAACAGGAGATGTCTAAGAGGACTCGAAGAGACAAACGTTTATCCTTGCACTGCAGGACGCAGCACATAAGGAGTCTTTGTCTCACAAACCATTTTTCTTCTAACTTGTTAAGAAAGAAAGCTGTTTGTTACTCGAAATCCTATGAAGCAACTTGTTCTGAAAAGGGTGTCACACAGAATACTGTATGAACTCTTCTATAAATACAAATTCAGCTCCCTCTACAATAGTAATATTGTACAGGAAGATGTCTTAGAGTAATCAAAGAAAGCAACACCGATCCTTGAACTGCAGTATGCAGCTCATCGAAAGTCTAATTTACCGCGTGATCCATTTTTCTTCTAGCTTGTTAAGAAAGAAAAATGCATGGTTCACACAATCGTGTAAAGCAACTCTTTTTAAAAACCCCGTGGGATGAAATCCTGTATGAAATGTTCTAGAAATACAAATTCAGCTCCCTCTACAATAGTGATTTTATAAAGGAGGATGTCAGCGGAATTGAAGAAACCAACTCCTATCTTTGCACTGCAGTATGCAGCTTTTTAGGAGCCGAATTTACCGCAACAACCATTTTTCTTCTAACGTGCTGAAATACACAAGCTAAGAAAGAAAGTTGCTTGAATGTCGGTTCCTCGCATTCCTAAAAAGCCACTCGCTTTCAAACCCGTGTGGGACGAAATTCTATATAAACACCTCTTGAAATATAAATTCAGGTCCATCTACAATATTAATATTGTAAGAGAAGATGTCTTAGGGGAATCGAAGAAAAAACGCCTATCCTTGCACTTCCGTTTGCAGCCTTTCGGTAGTCTGATTTACCGCACGTGCCATTTATCTTCAAACACTTCAGAAAGAAAACTGTTAGTATATTTCTCGGAATCCTGTAAAGCCACTTGCTTTTCAACCCGTTTGGAACGAAGTACTATATGACCTCTTCTTGACATGTAAATTCAGGCTCATCTACAAAGGCAATATTGTAACAGAAGATGTAATAGAGGAATCGAAGAAACTAACGCCAATTCTTGTACTGCAGTATGCAGCTCATCGGGTTCGAATCGGGCACGTACCACTTTTCTTCTAACATGCTAAGAAATATAGCTGTTCGTTTCTCGCAATCCTAAGAAACAACTCGCTTTCAAACTCGTGTGGGATGAAATACTATGTGAACTCTTCCTGAAAGATAAACTCTGGTCTATCTACGCTAGTAATACCGTAAACAGAAAATATCGTAGAAAAATCGAAAAAAACGAATGCCAGTCCTTGCACTGCATATTGCAGCCTACTGGGAGTCTAATTTACCACACCAAGCATTTTTCTACTAACGTGCATAAATAGACAAACTAAGAAAGTCGTCCGAATGACTGTTTCTCACAATACTGTATAGCCACTTGCTTTGAAACCCGTGGGAGTACTCTATGAACTCTTCTTGAAACATAAATTCAGGTCTATCTACAATAGTCATACTGTAAAGGAAGATGTCTTAGAAGAATCGCAGAAACCAAAGCCTAGCTATCCTTGCACTGCAATATGTAAGAATCTTCTCAGGAGTCTAATTTACCACGCGTTTCATTTTTCTTCTGACTTGTTTAGAAACAAAGATGTTTGTTTCTCGCAATCTTACAAAGCACAAAAATTTGTAAACGGGTGTGGGACAAAATACTATATGAACGTTTCTTGAAATATATATTCAAGTTCATCTATAATAGTAATATTGTGAACAGAAGACGTCTTACAGGAATCGAAGAATCCTTACACTGCAGGAGGCAGAATATAGGGAGTCTAATTCGCTATATGTACCTTTTGTCTTCTAACGTTATTAAATAGAGACGTTAAGAAACCATGTCCTTTGAATATCTGTTCCTCAAAATCTTACAAAGCCACTTTCTGAAAAACCTGTGTGAAACGAAATAGTATATGACTTCTTTTTGAAATATAACTTCAGGTCCATCTACAATAGTAATAGGGTAACAGAAGATGTCTTCGAAAAATCGAAGTCAATCATTGCACTACTCTATGCAGTTTCGGGAGTCGAATTCGCCGCATGTACCGATTTTCTTCTAACGTGCTTTAAGAGCAAAGCTGAGAAAGAAAGTCTTTTGACTCTCTGCTCCTCGCAATCTTACAAAGGCATTTAATGAGAAACCCATGTCAGACGAAATACTATGTCAAGTGTTCTTGAAATATAAATTCATGTCCTACAATAGTAACAATGTAAGAGAAGATGTCTTAGAGTATTTGAAGAAATCAACGCCAATACTTGAACTGCAGTATGCCTCCAATTAGAAATCTAATTTACCTCACGTAACATTTTTCTTATAAAGTAAGCCGTTGGTTTCTCACAACCCCAAGGAGTAACCTGTGTGGTGCGCAATACTGCATGAACCATTCCTGAAAAATAATATTACATCCATTTGCAATAGTAATAATGTAACAGAAGATGTCTTAAAGGAATCGAAGAAACCAACGCTAATCTTTGCAGTATGCAGGCTACAAGTAGTCTAATCTACGGCACGTACCTTTTTTTTCTAACTGGTTAAGAAAGAAAGTTGCTTGCTTCTCGCAATTTTACACAGTAACTTACTTGGAAAGGAAAAGAGGGTGGGACGAAATACTCTATGAACGCTCCCAAAAATATGAATTCTGGTCCATCTACAATAGTAATATGGTTACAGACAGTGTTTTAGAGGAATAGAAGAAAACAACGCCTATCCTTTCATTGCACTATGCAGCCCATAGGGAGTCTAATTTAACGCACGTACCTTTTTTCTTCTAACTTGCTAAAAAAGAAACATGCTTATTCCTCGCAATCATATGAAGCAACTGGCTCTAAAACTCTTGTGGAACGAAATACCCTATGAACTCTTCTGGAAATATAAATTCATGTTCATGTACTAATATTGTAAACAGATGAGGTCCTAGAGGAATCGAAGACACTAACTCCTTTCTTTGCAGTATGCAGCATTTTGGGAGTCTAATTTAGCGTACCAACCATGTACCTTGAACTGCAGTATGCAGCTTATCAAGAGTGTAATATAACGCATCAATCATTTTTCTTCTGACTTGTTTAGAAAAAAAGACACTTGTTTCTCGCAATCATACTTGCTTTGAAACGGGTGTACGACGAAATATACTATGAAGTCTTCTTGGAATATATATTCAAGTCCATCTATAATAGTAATATTGTTAACAGAAGATATCTTACAGGAATCGAAGAATCCTTGCAGTGCAGTAAACAATATATCGGGAGTCTCATTCGCCGTAGTTTCCATTTTTCTACTAACGTGATTAAATAGCGAAGCGAAGAAAGAAAGTCGTTTGAAGGTATTTTCCTCGCAATCTTGCAAAGCCACTTGCTGAAAAACCCTTGTGGGACGAAATAGTATATTAATTTATCTGTGAAATACAAATTCAGGTCCATCTACAATAGTAGTATGGTAACAGAAGATGTATTAGAGGAATAGAAGAAACCAACGCCTATACTTGCACTGAAGTATATAACACTTAGGGAGTCTAGTTTATTACACATACCATTTTTCTTCTAACTGGTTAAGAAAGAAAGCTGTTTGTTTCTCACAATTTTACAAAGCAACTTCCTTGCAAATGGGTGTTGGATGAAATAGTATCTATGAACTCTCCAAGAAAAATAAATTCAGGACCATCTACAACGGTAATATGATAACAGATGTTGTCTTAAAGGAATAAAAGAAGCCAACTCTTATCCTTCCACTACAGTATGCAGCCCATAGGGAGTCCAATTTAACGCATGCACCATTTTTCTTCTAACTTGTTTAGAACGAAAGCTGTTTGTTTCTCGAAATCTTATGAAGAAACTGGCTTTGAAACTCGTGTGAGACGAAATATTATATGAACTATTTTTGAAATATAAATTCAGGTCCATCTACAATACGAATATTGTAAACAGAAGATGTCCTAGAAAAATAAAAAAAAAAAAAACGCCAATTCTTACACTGCAGTACACCTCCCATCGGGAGTCTAATTTACCCTTTTTCATCTATCGTGATTAAGTAGAGAAGCTAAGAAAGAAAGTCGTTTGAATGTCTGTTCCTCGCAATCATGGAAAGGCACTTGCTGAAAAACCCGTTTGGGACGAAATAGTTTATGAATTCTTTTTGAAATATATATTCAGGTCCATTTAACAATAATAGTATGGTAACAGAAGATATCTTAAAGGTATCGAAGAAACCAAACCCTATCCTTGCTCTGCAGTTGAAAGCTGAAGGGAAGTCAAATTTATCGTACATATCATTTATCTTCTAGCTTGTTAAGAAGCTGGAAGTTCTGTTTGCTTCCCGAAATGCTGTGAAGTAACTGGCTTTGAAATTCCAGTGGAACTAAATGCTATGAATTCGTGTTGAAATATAAATTTGGTACCATCGACAATAGTAATATTGTAAACAAAAGATGACTTAGTAAAATTGAAGAAAACTTTGCCTATCCTTGCCCTTCAGTATCCAACATATCGAGAGTCAAAGTTGTCGTTTATACCTTTTTTTCGAATATGTTTAAATTTTAAAGCTAAAATAGTCTTTGGAATGTCTCCTATTCGCAATCCTACAAAGGCACTTGCTGAGAAACCCGTGTCGGACGAAATAGTATATGAACTCTTCTTGAAATGTAAATTAAGGTCCATCTACAATAATAAAAATGTCTTAGAAGAATAGAAGAAACAAACGCCTATCCTATTATATGCAGTATGCAGCTCATAGGGAGTATAATTCATCTCACATACCATTTATCTTCTAACTTTTTAAAAAAACCGTTTGTTTCTCGCAATCCTACAAAGCAACTTGCTTCGATTCTCTTGTGGGAAGAAATACAATATGAACTCCTTTTAAAATATATCTTCAGGTGCAACATAAATAGTAATATTTTAACAGCAAAAGTCTTTGAGGAATCGAAAAACCCTACGCCAATCTTTGCATTGCAGTGTGCAGGTTATCCAAAATCTAATCCGCCGCACGTACCATCTTTCTTCTGACTAGTTAAGAAAAAAAGCTGTTTGTGTCTCCCGATTCTACTAGCCAACTTGCTTTGAAACTTGTGTGGGACAAAATACTATATGAACTCTTTTATAAATACAAATTCAGCTCCATCAACAATAGTAATACTGCAAAGGGACATGTCTTAGAAGAATCGAAGAAACCAACGCCGTATGCAGTCTATCGGGAGTCTATTTTCCTGCACCATGCATTTTCCTTCTAACTTGCTTAAATAGACAAACTAAGAAAGAAAGACGTTTCATTGCCTATTCCTCTCAATCCTGTAAAGCTACGTTCTTTCAAACCGGAGTGAGAAAAAATACTACATGAAAACTTCCTGAATTATAATTTCAGGTCCATCTACAATAGTAATAATGGAACAGAAGATGTCTTAAGGGAATCGAAGAAAGAAACGCCAATCCTTGCAGTATGCAGGCTATCGGAAGTCTAATCCGCAGCACCTACCATTTTTTTCTTCTTACTTAAGAAAGAAAGCTGTATATTTGGAAAGCGACTTCCTTGGAAATGGGTGTTGGACAAAATATTATATATATGAACTCTCCCAGAAAAATAAATTCAAGTCCATCTACAATGGTAATATATGATAGAACGTGTTTTGGAGGAATAGGAGAAACCAAGGCCTATCCTTACACCCATAGAGAATCTAATTTAACGCACGTACCATCTTTTTTCTAACTTGTTAACTTGTTAAGAAAGAACTTGTTAGAAAGAACTTGTAAGAACTTGTAAGAAAGTTCTTGTTAGAAAGAACTTGTTAGAAAGAACTTGTAAGAAAGAACTTGTTAAGAAAGAAACCTGTTTGTTTCTCGAAATCTTATGAAATAACTGGCTTTGAAACTTGTTGGAGAAGAAATACTATAAGAACTCTTTTTGAAATATAAATTCAGGTCCATCTACAATACCAATATTGTAAACAGAAGCTGTCTTAGCAAAATCGAAAAAAACCAACGCCAATCCTTGCAAAGCAGTATGCAGCTTATTGGGAATCAAATTTATTGCACCAGCCATTTCTCTTCTAACGTGCGTAAATAGACAAGATAAGAAAGTAAGTCGCTTGATGTCTGTTCCTCGCAATCATCTCAAATTGCTTTGAAACCCTGTCAGACAAAATATTATATAAACACTTCTTTTAGAACAAATTCAACTCTATCGACAATACTAATATTGCCAAGTAAGATGTCTTAGAATAATAGAAGAAACCAACGCCTATCCGTGAACTGTAGTATGCATCTTATCTGGAGTCTAACTTACCCCACGTATCACTTTTCATCTGAGTTGTTTAGAAAGAAAGATACTTGTTTCTCGCAATCCTACAGAGCCACATGCTTTGTTTGAAACGGGTGTGCCACGAAAGGTAAAACGTTTGTTTCTCGCAACACCACGAAGTAACTTGCTTTGAAACCTGTGTGGGACATGAAGCCTTCCTGTAATATAATTTCACATCCATTTGCAATAATGATAATGTATTAGAAGATGTCTTAAAGGGAATCGAAGAAACCAACGCCAATCCTTGCAGTATGCAGGCAGGTATGCCGGTAGTCTAATCCGCGGCACGTACCATTTTTTTCCTAACTAGTTAAGAAAGAGAGCTGTTTGTTTCTCGCAATTCTACACAGCAACGTACTTGGAAAGGAAAGGGGGCTGGGACCAAATATTGTATGTACTCTCCCAAAAACATAAATTCAGGTCCATCTACATTAGTAATATGGTTACAGACGGTGTCTCAGAGGAATAGAAGAAACCAACGCCTATCCTTGCACTACACTGTGCAGTCCATAGGGAGTGTAATTTAACGCACGTACATTGTTTCTTCTAACTTGTTGAAAAGAAACATGCTTGTTTCTCGCAGTCCTACGAAGCAACTGGCTCTGAAACTCGTGTGGAAGGAAATACTATATGAACTCTTCTGGAAATATAAATTCAGGTTCATCTGCAATACTAATATTGAAAACAAAAGATGTCTTAGAGGAATCGAAGAAACCAACTCCTTTCTTTGCATTGCATTATGCAGACGTTTTGGAGTATAATTTAACGCACTAACCATTTACCTTGCACTGCAATATGCAGCTTATCCCGAGTCTAATTTATCGCATGAATCATTTTTCTTTTGACTTTTTTTAGAAAGAAAGATGCTTGTTTCTCACAATCCTACAAAACAACTTACTGGGTAACGGGTACGGGACGAAATACTACATATATGAACTATCCCAGAAATATGAATTCAGGTTAATCTACAATATTAATATGAACAGAAGTCTTTCAAAAAAATCGAAAAAACAAATGCCAATCCTTGCACCGCAGTATGCAGGTTATTCGGAGTCTAAATTACCGCACCATAAATTTTTCTTCTAGCGTGCTTAACTAGACAAAGTACGAAAGAAAGTCACCTGAATGTCTGTTCCTCGCAATCCTGTATAGCCACATGCTTTGAAACCCGTGTGAGGCAAAATACTACATGAACTCTTCTTGAAATTTAAATTCAGGGCCATCTACTATAGTAATATTTAAACTGAAGATATCTTAGAGTAATTGAAGGAACCAACTCCAACTCTTACACGGTAGTATGCAGGTAATCAGGATTCTAATTAACCACACAACAATTTTCTTCTAACTTGTTAAGAAAGTTGTTTGTTTCTCGCAAGCCTAAGAAACAACTTCCTTGGAAACTTGTGTGGGATGAAATACTATATGAACTCTTTTTGAAATACAAATTCAGGTACATCTACCATAGTAATATTGTAATCAGAAGATGTCTTAGGAAAATCGAAAAAAACCAACGCCATTCCTTGCCTTGCTGTAATGCAGCATATCGGAGTTCAAATTCGCCGTATGTACCGTTTTCCTTCTAACTTGCTTATGTAGTAATGTAAAGAAAGAAAGTCGTTTGAATGTTAATTCCTCGCAATCCTGCAAAGGCACTTGCTGAGAAACCCGTGTAGGATGAAATAGTATATAAACTCTTCTTGAAATATAAATTCAGGTCTTTCTACAATAGTAATTATGTAATAGAAGGTGTCTTAAAGGAATCGATCAAACCAACGCCAATCCTTGCACTGCAGTATGCCTCCCATCGGGATTCTAATTTACTGCACGTTCTTCGAACTTCTTAAGAAAGAAAGCCATTTGTTTCCTGCAATTTTAAGAAAAAAATTGCTTTGAAACTCGTGTAGGACGAAATACTATATGACCTCTTTTTGACATATAAATTCAGTTCCATCTGCAATAGTAATATTGGAAATAGACGATGTCTTAGAAAAATCGAAAATGCCAACGCCAATGCTTGCTCTGCAATATGCAGCCTATTGGGATTCTAATTTCCCGCTCCAACCATTTTTCTTCTAACGTGCTTAAATAGACAAATTAAGAAATATCTGGTTTGAATGTCTGTTCTTCGCAATCTTGTAAAATTCACTTGCTTTGAAATCCGTGTGAGACAAAAATAGTTTATTAACAATTTTTTAATATAAATTCAAGTCCATCTAAAATAGTAATACTGTAAAGGAAGATATGATAAAAGAATCGAAGAGACCAACACTTATCCTTGAACTTCAATATGCAGCTATATCAGGAGTCTAATTTACCACACGTATCATTTTTCCCCTGACTTGACTTTCCCCTGAAAGAATGATGCTCGTTTATCGCAATCCTATAATGCAACTTGCTTTGAAACGAGTGTGGGACAAAATACTATAAGACCTCTTGAAATATATATTTAAGTCCATCTACAATAATAATAATGTAAACAGAAGATATCTTACAGTAATCGAAGAATCCTTGCACTGCAGTAGGCAGCATATCAGGAGTGTAATTCGCCGTTAGTACCTTTTTTCTTCTAATGTGATTAAATAGAGAAACTAAGAAAGAGTCGTTTGAATGTCTGTTCCTCGCAATCCTGCAAAGCCACTTGCTGAGAAACCCCTGTGTGACGAAATACTATATGAACTCTTCTTGAAATACAAATTCAGGTATATTTGCAGTAGTAATAATGTAACAGAAGATGTCTTAGAGGAATCGAAGAAACCAGCATCAATCCTTGCACTGCAGTATGCCTCTCATCTGGAGTCTAATTTACGGTACGTACCATTTTCTTCAAACTTCTTGAGAAAGAAAGCCGTTTGTTTCTCTCAAACCTACAAAACAACTTGTTTTGAAACCCGTGTGGGACGAAATATTATATTATCTCTTCCTTTACTATAACTTCAAGTCCATCTACTATAGTAGTATTGCAACGGAAGATGTCATAGGAGAATCGAAAATTCTAACGCCAATCCTTGCATTGCAGTGTGTCTAATTCAGGAGTGTATTTCGCCGCACGTACCATGTTTCTTCGAACTTTTTAAGAAAAAAAGCTGCTTGTTTCTCCAAAAGTACCTTGGTAGAACTTGGGAGAAGTCCCAAACGGGTGTGGGAGGAAACAAGCTCTTCTAGAAATATAAATTCAGCTCTATCTACAATCCTAATATAGTAACGGAAGATGTCGTAGAAGAACGAAGAAACTAATGCCAATCCTTGCACTGCAGTATACAGCCCATCGGGAGTCTAATTTACCGCACCAACCATTTTTCTTCTAACTTGTTAAGAAAGAAACAGGTTTCTTTCTTGCAATCCTACAGAGCAACTTCCTGTGAAACCAGTATATGATGAGATACTCTATGAACTGTTCTTTTAATATGAATTCAGGTCCATCTACAATAGTAATACTGTAAAAGCATATGTGCTAGAGGAGTCGAAGAAACCAAGGCCAATCCTTCCCTTGCAGTATGCTTCCGATCGGGAGTGTAAATCTTCGCATGTACCAGTTTTTTTCTAACGTGCTTAAATAGACAAGCTAAGAGAAAAAGTTGTTTCAATGTCTTTTCCTCGAAATCCTACAGAGCCACTTGCTTTGAAACCTGTGTGGGACGAAACACTATATGAACTCTTCCTGAAATATACTTTCAGGTCCAGCTGAAGGCTGTCCCAGACGATGGCTATACCGATTCCTGCCCTTCAGTGTTTCATGCAGAGGTGCAAAAGGAGTCTTCTGCATAAGCCATTGTTCTTCTAACCTCTTAGGAAAGGGTGACTGCGAAGAGTGACTACGCCGTCTCTCCATTCTGTAAATGTCACTTGCGTTGAAATCCTTCTGGAACGAGTATCAGAGATTTTTGAAATTTCACCTCTTCGGTTCCAATTTAAACATAATATTGAAGAAAGAGAAACTATGTACACTAATCCTTGCATTGAAGAATGCAGCTCAGCAGGAGGCTCATGATCTGCATATGCTCTTTTCTGCTGTCTACGCCACCTATTTAGGTTGAAATACCTGTGGGTCGAAATGTTATTTGAAATCATCTTAAAATTTCAACTGTTCAGTTACTATGTACAACTAAAACTCCCTAAAACTCAGTGTGCAGCTCAAAAGGAGTTCGCTCTTCTGCACGAATTATTTTTCTTCTAGCCTGCTAAGTACGAGTGACCGCGTTTTCCCCGTGCTCCAAAAAACACTCTTGCGCTGAAATCTCTTCAGGCACGAAATGCTATATGGGCGCTTCATGTAATTTCAACTTCTCAATTCCATCTGAAATATTAAAACAGAAACAGGAAGATGGTTAGACTGCATGTCAAGAGTCTAGTTTTGGGGATGGACCATTTTTCTTCTAACTTGCTAAAGGCAGCAAGTTAAATAAGAAAGTGGATTGACTGAGGGTTTCTCAATCCTGTCAAAGACAGGCGACAAAGACAGACAGAGACGCTGATACTTCTAATGGGAAGAAATGCTATAGGAACTTTTTAGGAAATGTCAAATGTTCAGTTCTTTATTCAAGAGCAATATATTCACAGAGAGAGCTACACCGATGTTTGCCGTGCAGTATTCAGCACGTAATGAGTGCTGAATGCCTCTGTATGAGTCGGTTTACTTGCAGCCTGCTAAATAAGAATGAAAGTGTTGAGCAAATGAGCGTTTCCTTCATTCTGTAGAAGTCATTTGTGTTGAAATCCCTCCGGCCCGATATGTCAAATGGTAGCTTCATGAAATTTCAGCTATTCCGTTCCATTTAAAAATAATATTAGAGGAAACAGAAGAGGCTCAAGCCAGTCATTGACCTGCATTATGCAGGGCATCAGGCGTCTACTGTTCTGCATGCGTTAATTTTCTTCTATACCGCTAAGTGAGCCAGTTATATAAGAGAGGTAATCGATTGTCTATTTCACTCATCACTACCAAGGTCACTTTAACTTGAAACCGGTATGGTGTGAACTGTCCACAGTTCTTGAAATTTCAACCGTTCAGTTCCATGTCCAACAACAGTAAAGAAACAGAAGAGATCTATATCGGTCTTTGACCATCAGGAATTTAGTAATGAAGTTGAAAGAAAGTGTGTTCCCTCCCTTCTGGAAAAGTCGCTTGCGTTCAAACGCCTCTAAGAAGAAAATGCAAAACTTACCCTTCTGGAGATTGCAACCCTTCCAGGTCCAAGTAGAAATTACTTAGAGTGAAACTTGTGTTGAAATGTACAGCCCTTCAGGGGTCTAGCTTTCTGGATATGCCACCTTACCTCTTTCCTGTTAAATCAGAGACTTGAATGACTGGTGCTCCCCGCAACCAATATCAAAGCCACAACTTCTGGAAGGAAATGCCAAAATGGGCTCGTATTGAAATAGCGAACGTTCAGTTCCAGGGTAAAAAAGGTAACTTTCACTGATCGTCGCCCTGCAGTGTACAGCCGCTCGGGAATCGAATCTTCTGACTCTGCCTTATCTTGTATCCTTCCTTAGTGAATATGGTGATGAGGCTATTTTGTCACGTTGTCTTTGCAGAGAACACCCTTGACGCTGTAAGAATTGTGTCACTACTAGGCTCACGGTTTTCTCTTTTATTTCTTCTAGACTGTTGATCCGTTGTTGGGAGGGACCGTCTCTATATGGTGCCGACGTGTACCTCCCAAGCGCTTAGTACAGTGCTCTGAACACAGTAAGTGCTCAATAAATAAGATTAAATGAATGAATCAAAGTCACCTGCATTGAAACACGTCTGACACGAAATGCCATTTTTTAAAATTCCAAAAGCTCACTTCCAAGTAGAGTAGTGATACAGTAACAAAGAGACTTGCACTGATCCTTGCTCTGTAGTGTTCAGCCCATCAGGATTCTAGACTTCAGCATAAGCCATCCTTCTATCCTGTTAAGTAAGAATGTTGAGGGCATGTGTGTTTCTCTCCATGCTGACAGAGTAACTTACATTGAAACCTGTCTGACACGAAATGTCAAATTTCTTCTTCTTGACATTTCAAATATTCCGTTGCATGTCCATCAGGAATCAAGCAGCGTGGCTCAGTGAAAAGAGCACGGGCTTTGGAGTCAGAGGTCATGGGTTCAAACGATAGCTCCGCCAATTGTCATCTGTGTGACTTTGGGCAAGTCATTTAACTTCTCTGTGCCTCAATTACCTCATCTGTAAAATGGGGATGAAGACTGTGAGCCCCCCGTGGGACAACCTGGGCACCTTGTATCCTCCCCAGCGATAAGAACAGTGCTTGCACATAGTAAGCGCTTAATAAATGCCATTATTATTATTATATTAAACAACAGCAGATATCTACACTGATCCTTGCCTTGCTGTGTTACATTACTTCAGGCGTCTAGAGTTCTGCATGTGACACCTTTCTTCTATCCGGCTAAGTAAGGAAGTGGAGTGACTATGTGTTTCTCTCCATTCTGCCAAAAGCAGTCAGGACTTTGAAACACGTATACCATGAACTGCCAAAAGAAAACATTTCCTGCAAGAAGAAATTTCCATCTTGAAATTTCAAATGTTCAATTCCTTGCAGAAAAGACATACAGTAACCAAGGGTTACGCAGCTCCTTGTCTTACAGTGGTAAACCCTTCTGGAATCGAGTCTTCTGCATGTGTTATTTTCCTTTTATCCTGCTTAGATGAACAAATTGAGTAAATAAGCGATTCTGCTCATTTTGACAAGTTAACTGCCCAACCCTTAACCAAACCTACCCTACTTTGACCCTAACCCAAACGCTCACTCTAAAAAGCTAGCCCAATACTTTGACCTAACACTAACCAGATCCCTACCCCAAGACCTAATCCAAACACTAGCCCTAGAGTAACCTAAAGTAACCCTAACCGTAACACTGAACCTCACCATCCGCTAAACACAAACCCTGTCCCGAGGTCTAGCTCTAGGCTCTATGCCTACGATGAACCCTAACACATAACCTAACCATAATTGTTAGCCTTAACCCCAAACCTACTCTGACCCTAATTGATAATGTTTCCGATTTGCATTTCCCAAGCGCTGAATAACCATGATTGAAGGAATGATTAATCCTAACCATAAAAATAAACCTAACCCTAACTTCAAACCTACGACAACCCTAACCTCAAACCTAACCCTAAAGCTTTGACCTAACCACTAATCACAACCCAAGAGGGGCCCCCGCCCCTCTCACGGTCGCACCTGGATAAGTTCCAGTACTCAACCAGTTTCGGCAGCGGGAGGGTGAGGTATACCCATTCCATTCCTAGCTTGGGCAGTGGCTAGCGAATAGAAGGCAATCTCTCCTTAGCAATCAAAACTCACCTGTGCGGGGCAGCAGCAGCATGAGAAGAGAGTCGAGGGTGGAGACTCAAATTCACTGCATGAAGAAGAGGAGAGAGCTCCGGCTTGCGACTCAGAATGTCATGGGTTTTCTAATCCTGGTCCGCCACTTGTCTGCTGAGAGAATTTAGGCAAACCACTTCACTTCTCTGTGCCTCAATTCCCTCATCTGTAAAATGAGTGTTGAGAATGTGAGGCCCACGAGGACTAGGAAATGTTTCTAACCCTATATGCCTGTATATAATAATGACGATATTTATTAAGCGCTTACTATGCGCAAAGCACTGTTCCAAGTGTTAGGGAGGTTACAAGGTGATCATGTTGTCCCACGGAGGGCTCACAATCTTAATCCCCATTTTGCGTCTATATACATGCTAAACGAAAACCAAAATTGGAGAAGCAGCATGGCTCAGTAGAAAAACCAATGGCTTGGAAGTCAGAGGACGTGGGACCTAATCACGACTCTGCCACTTCTCTGCTATGTGACCTTGGGAAGATTACTTAACTCAATCAATCAATCAATCAACTGGATTTATTGAGCGCTTACTGTGTGCAGAGCACTGTACTAAGCTCTTGGGAAGTACAAGTTGGCAACATATAAAGACAGTCCCTACCCAACAGTGGGCTCACAGTCAAGAAGGGGGAGACAGAGAACAAAACCAAACATATTAACAAAATAAAATGAATAGAATAGATATGTACACGCAAAATAAATAAATAAATGAATAAAGAAATAGAGTACTAAATATATACAAACATATACAAATAGACAGGTGCTATGGGGAAGGGAAGGAAGTTAGACGGGGGGATGGAGGGGGAGACGAGGGGGAGAGGAAGGAAGGGGCTCAGTCTGGGAAGGCCTCCCGGAGGAGGTGAGCTCTCAGTAGGGCCTTGAAGGGAGGAAGAGAGCTAGCTTGGGGGATGGGCAGAGGGAGGGCATTCCAGGCCACGGGGGATGATGTGGGCCGGGGGTCGACGGCGGGACAGGCGAGAACGAGGCACAGTGAGGAGATTAGCGGCAGAGGAGCGGAGGGTGCGAGCTGGGCTGTAGAAGGTGAGAAAGGAGGTGAGGTAGAAGGGGGAGAGGTGATGGAGAGCCTTGAATCCGAGGGTGAGGAGTTTCTGCCTGATGCGCAGATTGATTGGTAGCCACTGGAGATTTTTGAGGAGGGGAGTAAACTGCCCAGAGCGTTTCTGAACAAAGATAATCTGGGCAGCAGCATGAAGTATGGATTGAAGTGGCGAGAGACATGAGGATGGGAGATCAGAGAGAAAGCTGATGCAGTAGTCCAGAAGGGATAGAATGAAAGCTTGAACGAGCAGGGATAGCGGTTTGGATGGAGAGGAAAGGGCGGATCTTGGCAATGTTGCGGAGCTGAGACCAGCAGATTTTGGTGACAGCTTGGATGTGAGGGGTGAATGAGAGAGCGCAGTCAAGGATGACACCAACGTTGCGGGCTTGTGAGACGGGAAGGATGGTAGTGCCGTCAACAGTGATGGGAAAGTCAAGGAGAGGGGAAAGACAAGGAGTTCAGTCTTGGACGTGTTGAGCTTTGAGTGGTGGGCAGACATTCAGATGGAGATGTCCTGAAGGTCGGAGGAGATGAGAGCCTGGAGGGAGGGGGAGAGAGCAGGGGCAGAGATGTAGATCTGGGTGTCATCCGTGTAGAGATGATAGTTGAAGCCGTGGGAGGGAATGAGGACACCAAGGGAGTGAGTGTAGATCGAGAACAGAAGGGAACCAAGAACTGAACCTTGGGTAACCCCCACAGTAAGGGGATGGTGGGGGGAGGAGGAGCTTGCAAAAGAGACTGAGAATGAACGACCGGAGTTATAAGAGAGGAACCAGGAGAGGACGGAGTCTGTGAAGCCAAGGTCGGATAGCTTGTTGTGGAGAAGGGGGTGGTCCACAGTGTCGAAGGCAGCTGAGAGGTCGAGGAGGATTAGGATAGAGTAGGAGGCATTGGATTTGGCAAGCAGGAGGTCGTTGGTGACCTTTGAGAGGGCAGAATCCGTGGAATGTAGGGGACCGAAGCAAGACTGGAGGGGGTCGAGGAGCTGGCCACCCCCTACTGCCTTGTTCTGACCCACCCCCACCCCCTAATCATCCTGTTCTTTCCTACTCCACCTGGTACCGGTCGTCCTCGTATACCTGAGCCTGCCACTCTTCCTTCTCAGCCTGATCCTGGCCCTCCTCCTCAGCCTGGTCCTCCTTCTCCAGGTCTTTGTCCTTCTTCGCCTGCTCCTGTCCCACCTCTTCCATCTGGTCCTAGTCCTCCACCTCTGCCCTCTACCGGCCTTCCTCCTACACCACCTTCTGGCCCTCCTCCTTCACCTTGTCCTGTCCCTCCTGCTCCAACGGATATTGGGCCTACTCCGATGTCTAGTCCTGGTCCTCCAACTCCACAAGGCACTGGCCTTCCTCCATCTAGACCTGGCTTTCTTCCTTGGCCGGATCCTGGCTCTACTCCACCACCTGCTAATAGCCTTCCTCGTCAATCTAGCTCGCCTCCTCCTCGTGGTCGTGGCCTTCCCCTTCCCCCTGATCCAGATCCTCTTCCTCGGCCTCCTCCTGCTTTCCTCGTCCTCCAGATCCTGGCCCTCCTCCTTCCGCTGATCCTGTTCTTCTTCTTCTCCCTGGTCCAGGGCCTTCTCCTCCTCCGACTCCTGGCCCTCCTCCTCTACCTAGTCCTGGCTCTCCTCCTAGAATTGATCTTTTGCCCTCGTCGTCTGCATGGTCCTCACTTTCTTCCTTCGCCTGGGCTTGGCCTTCCTCACCCATCCGGACTTGGCCATCCTCCACTGCCTGGTCCTGGCCAATCTGGCACTCGCCCTACTCCCCCACCTGGCACTGGCCCTCATCAACTGCTTGGTCTTGGTTCTCGTTTTCCTCCTGGTTCTAACCCTCTTCTTCATCATGATGCAGTTCCTCCGCTGCCTGGTCCTGGACCTCCACCTCTGCTAGATCCTGCGCCTCCTCCCCTCCTTCGTCTGGGCCTGGCACTCCTCCTCCACATGGTCCTGACCCTCCTCACCCATCTTGTCTTGGCCATCCTCCACTGCCTGGTTCTGGCCCTCCTACACCATCTGGCTCTTCCACCAGGCAGTGGCCCTCAGCCTCGGCTTGGTCTTGGTTCTCGCCTCCAGCCTGGTCTTGACCCTATTCCTCTTCATGATCCAGTTCCTCCCCTGCCTGGTCCTGGCCCTTCTTCTCTGTTAGATCCTGGGCACCTTCCTTCTCTTGGTCTTGGCCTCCTTCTTGTTCTTTAACTGACCATCCAACTCTTCCTGGTACTGCTATTCCTACTGAACCAAACACTGCTCCTTCAGCTCCGCTTTCACCTGGCCTCCGTCCTCGGGCAGATCCTGGCTCTTCTGGGACCGCCACCTAATACTTGCCTTCCTCCTCCGTCTAGGTCGCCATCTCCTCCTCCTAGGTTTGGCCCTCCTCCTCCTTAGTTCCACGTTCTCTTCCTCTGCCTCCTCCTGGCCTTCCTTCTCCCCCATAACCTATCCATCCTCCTTCTGCTGATCCTCTTCTTCTTCTTCTGCCTGGTCTTGACATACCCCCATCTGCCTGATCCTGGGCCTCCTGCTCGGCCTGTTCCTGGCTCTCCTCCTCCCTAAGACGTTTTTCCCAACTCTTCTGTCTGATCTTCACTCCCCTCCTTCGCCTGGGCCTGGTACTCCTCCTCCATATGGTCCTGCACCGCCTCACCCACCGGATCCTGGCCATCCTCCTCTGCCTGGTCCTGGCCTTCCTAACCCATCTGGCTCCCCCACCTGGCACTGGCCTACATCGTCGGCTTCGTCTTGTTTCTCGCCTTCAGCCTGGTCTTAACCCTCTTCCTCTTCATGATCCAGTTCCTCCTCTGCCTGGTCCTGGCTATCCTCCTCTGCTACATTCTGCACCTCCTCCTTCTCTTGGTCTTGGCCTCCTTCTTGTTCTTTTCCTGGCCCTCCAACTCTTCCTGGCACTAGTAATTCTCCTGAACCAAACACTACTCTTTCAGCTCCGCCTTGTCCTGGCCTCCTTCGTCGGGCAGATTCTGGCTCTACTGGGACGTCCACCTAGTTCTCGCCTTCCTCCTCCATCTAATTCGCCTCCTCCACCTGCTAGTTTTGGCCCTCCTCCTACTTCGTTCCTCGTCCTCTTCCTCTGCCTCATCCTGGCCTTCCTTCTCCCCTATATCCTTTCCCACCTCCTTCTGCTGATCTTCTTCTTCTTCTTCTGCCTGGTCCTGGCCCACCCCCATCTGTCTGGTCCTGGGCCTCTTCCTCCCCCTGCTCCTGGCTCTCCTCCTCCCAGTGACGTTTTTCCCACCTCCTCTGTCTGATTTCACTCCCCTGATTCGCCTGGGCCTGGCACTCCACCTCCACATTGTCGTGACCCTCCTCACCCACCTGGTCTTGGCCATCCTCCTCTGCATGGTCCTGGCCCTCCTACCCCATCTGCTCCTCCATCTGGCACTGGCCCTCATCCTCTGCTTGGTTTTGTTCTCACCTTTAGCCCGGTCTTAGAACTCTTCCTCCTCATGATCCAGTTCCTCCTCTGCCTGGCTCTTTTCCTCTTCCTCAGATACATCCTGCGCCTCCTCCTTTTCTAGGTCTTGGCCACCTTCTCGTTCTTTTCCAGGGCCTCCAAGTCTTCCTGGTACTGGTAATCCACCTCTACCAAACACTGGCCCTCCTACTCCGGCTACTCCTGGTCTTCGTCCACGGCCAGATCCTGGCTCTCCTGGGACCTCCAACTGCTACTTGCCTTCATCGTCCATCTCGGTCGCCTTCACCTCCTCCTAGTCTTGGCTCTTCTCCTCCCTCGGTCCAGGTCCTCTTCCTCTTCCCCCTCCTGGCCTTCCTCACCCTCCAGATCCTGGCCCTCCGACTTCTGCTGATCCTCTTCTTCTTCTTCTGCCTGATCCTGACTCACCCACTTCTGTCTGGCCCTGGGCATCCTCCTCCACCTGATCCAGGCCCTCCTCCTTCCATTCATCATCTTCCCACCTCCTCTGTCTCATCTTTACTCCCCTCCTCCGCCTGGGCCTGGCACCCTTCCTCGACCTGGTCCTGACCCTCCTCACCCACCTGGTCTTGGCCATCCTTCACTGCCTGTTCCTGGCCCTCGTACGGCATTTGGCTCCTCCACCTGGCACTGCCCATCATGGTCTTAGTTCCCGCCTTCCGCCTAGTCTTAACCCTCTGCCTCTTCATGATCCAGTTCGTCCTCTGCCTAGTCCTGGCCCTCTTCCTCAGTTAGATCCTGCGCCGCTTCCTCCTCTTGATCCTGGTCTCCTTCTCGTTTTGTTCCTGCCCTTCCACCTCTTCCAGGTACTGGTAATTTTCCTCCACCAAAAACTGGCCCTTCAGCTCTGCCTTGTCCTGGCCTTCGTCCTCGGCCAGATCCTGGATCTCCTGGGACCTCCACCTGGTACTTGCCTTCTTCGTAAATCTAGCTCGCATCCTCCTCCTCCTAGTTTTGTCCCTCCTTCTCCCTCGATCCAGGTCCTCTTCGTCTTCTTCATCCTGCCCTTCCTTCTCCGCAAGATCGTGGACCTCCTACTTCTGCAAATCCTCTTCTTCATCTTCTGCCTGGTCCGAGCCCACCCTCTTCAGTCTGGTCCTGGGCCTCCCCTTCCACCTGCTCCTGGGCCTCCTCTTCCACCTGCTCCTGGCTCTCCTCCTCCCAATGATTTTTCCCCCCTCCTCTGTCTCATCTTTACTATCCTTCGCCTGGGCCTCGCCCTCCTCCACCACATAGGCCTGACCCTCCTCACTCACCTGGTCTTGGCCATTATCCACTGCCTGGTCATGGCCCTCCTACCCCATCTCGCTCCTCCACCTGACCCTAGCCCTCATCCTCTGCTTGGCCTTGGTTCTTGCCTTCAGCCTGGTATTTACCCTCTTCCTCCTCATGATCCAGTTCCTCCTCGACATTGTCCTGGCCATCCTCCTCTGCTTGATCCTTCACCTCCTCTTTCCCTTGGTCCTGGCCGTCCTTCTCGTTCTCTTCCTGGCCCTTCAACTCTTCCGGGTACTGGTAATCCTCCTCCACCAAACACTGGCCCTCCTTCTCCGGCTAGTCCTGGCCTTCGTCATCGGCCAGATCCTGACTCACCTTTGACCTCCACCTGGTACATACCTTCCTCGTCCATCTAGACCACCTCCTCTTCCTCCTAGTCTTTGCCTTCCTCCACCCTCGATCCAGGTCCTCTTCCTCTGTCTCATCCTGGTCTTCTTCCTCCTACAGATCCTGGCCCTCCTCCTTCTTCTTGTCCTCTTCTTCTTCAGCCTTGTCCTGACCTACTCCCAAACATCTGGTCCTAGGTCTCCTCATCCACGTGCTCCTGGATCTCCTCCTCCCGTGATCGTTTTCCCACCTGCTCTGTCTGAATTTCACCCCCTCCTTCGCCTTGGCCTGACTCCTCTTCCACATGGTCCTGACCCTCCTCATCCAGCTGGTCTTGGCCATCCTCCTCTGCCTGGTCCTGGCCCTTCTACCCCATCTGGATCCTCCACCTGGAACTGGACCTCATCATCTTCTTGGTATTGGTTCTCGCCTTTAGCCTGGTCTTAACCCTCTTCCTCCTCATGATCCATTTCCTCCTCTGCCTGGTCCTGGCCCTCTTCCACAGCTAGATCCTGCGCCTCCTCCTTCTCTTGGTCTTGACCTCCTTCTCGTTCTTTACCAGGCCCTCCAACTCTTCCTGGTACTGGTAATCCTCCTCAACCAAACACTGGCTTTCCTACTCCGGTAACTCCTGGCGTTCGTCCTCGGCCAGATCCTGGCTCTCCTGGGACCTCCAACTGGTACTTGCCTACCTCGTCCATCTGGATCGCCTCCTCCTCCTCTAGCCTTGGCCCTCCTCCTGCCTCGGTCCAGGTCTTGCTCTGCGTCATCCTGGCCTTCCCTCTCCTCCAGATCCTGGCCATCCTCCTTCTGCTGATCCTCTTCTTCTTCTTCCTGGTCCTGGCCCACCCCCTTCCGTCTGGACCTGGGTCTCCGCCTCCACATGCTCTTAGCTCTCCTCCTCCAAATGATCTTTACCTCCTCCTCTGTCTGATCGTCACTCCCTTCCTTCGACTGGGCCTGGCACCCCTCCTCCACATCGTTCTGAACGTCCTCACCCACCTGGTCTTGGCCATTCTCCACTGCCTGGTCCTGGCTCTCCTACCCCTTCTGGCTCTTCCACTGGGCACTGGCCCTCATCCTCTGCTTAGTCTTGGTTCTCGCCTTCAGCCTGGTCTTAACCTTCTTCCTTCTCATGATCCAGTTCATTCTCTGCCTGGTCCTGGCCCTCCTCCTCAGGTTGATCCTGCGCCGCCTCCTCCTTTTGGTCTTGGCCTCCTTCTCGTTTTTTTCCTGGCCTTCCAACTCTTCCTGGTACTGGTAATCCTCCTCCACCAAACACTGGCCCTCCAGCACCGCCTTTTCCTGGCTTTCGTCCTCGGCAACATCCTGGCTCATCTTTGACCTCCACCTGGTACTTGCCTTCCTCGCCCATCTGGGCCGCCTCCTCATCTTCCTCGTCTTGGCCCTACTCCTCCCTCGATCTCTGTCCTCTTCCTCTGCATCATCCTGGCCTTCCTCCTCCTCCATATCCTATCCCTCCTCCTTCACCTGGTCCTCTTCTTCTTCTTCTGCTTGCCCTGGCTCACCCACATCCGTCTGGTCTTGAGTCTCTTCTTCCTCCCTACTCCTTCAATTCATCATTTTCCCCCCTCCTGTGTCTCATCCAGGGCTAGCCGGAGAATGAGGGCCAGTGTTTGGTGGATGAGTATTACCAGTACCAGGAAGAGTTGGAGGGCCTAGAAGAAAAAGGGAAGGACGGTCATGACCAAGAGAAGGAGGAGGCACAGGATCTAGCAGAGGAGGAGGGCCAAGACCAAGTAGAGGAGGAACTGGATCATGAAGAGGAAGAAGGCTAAGACCAGGCTGAAGGTGAGAACCAACACCAAGCATCGGATGTGGGCCAGTGCCAGGTGGAGGAGCCAGATGGGGTAGGAGGGCCAGGACCAGGTAATGGAAGATAGCCAAGACCAGGTGGGCGAGGAGGGTCAGGTCCATGTGGAGGAGGAGTGCCAGGCACAGGCGAAGGAGGAGAGTAAATATGAGACAGAGGAGGTGGGAAAAAGATCAATGGGAGGAGGAGGGCCATGTGCAGGTGAAGGAGGAGGCCCGGGACCAGACGGATGGGGGTGGGCCAGGACAAGACAGAAAAAAAAGAAGAGGACCAGAACAAGGAGGAGGGCCAGGATCTGGTGGAGAAAGTAAGCCCGGATGACGGAGAGGAAGAGTACCTGGATTAAGTGAGGAGGAGCGCAAAGACTAGGAGTTAGAGGAGGCGGCCTAGATAGACGAGGAAGGCAAATACCAGGTGGAGGTCAAAGGTGAGCCAGGATCCGGCCGAGGGCAAAGGCCAGGACAAGCCGGAGAATGAGGACCAGTGTCTGGTGGAGGAGGATTACCAGGACCTGGAAGAGTTGTAGGGCCAGGAAAAGAAAGAGAAGGACGGCTAAGAGCAAGAGAAAGAGGAGGCGCAGGATTTAGCAGAGGAGGAGGGCCAAAACTAGGAAGAGAAGGAGGCGGCCTAGAAGGAGGAGGAAGGCAAGTACTGGGTGGAGGTCCCAGGAGAGTCATGATCTGGCCGAGGACCAAGGCCAGGAGACAGAGGAGCTGAAGGGCCAGTGTTTGGCTCAGAAGAATTACTAGTACCAGGAAGAGTTGGAGGGCCACGAAAAGAACAAGAAGGAGGCCAAGACCAAGAGTAGTAGGAGGCGCAGGATCTAGCCGAGAAGGAGGGCCAGGATCAGGCAGAGGAGGAACTGGATCATGAAGAGGAATTGGGTTAGGACCAGGCTGAGGGCGAGAACCAGGACCAAGCAGAGGATGAGGGCCAGTGCCAGGTGGAGTAGCCAGATGGGATAGGAGGACCAGGACCAGGCAGTGGACGATGGCCAAGACCAGGTGGGTGAGAAGGGTCAGAACCGTGTGGAGGAGGAGTGCCAGGTCCAGGCGAAGGAGGAGAGTAAAAATAAGACAGAGGAGGTGGGAGAAAGATCAACGAGAGTAGGAGGGCCAGGAGCAGGTAGAGGAGGAGACCGAGGACCAAACGGATGGAGGTGGGCCAGGCCAAGACAGAAATAGAAGAGAGGTCCAGAAGAAGGAGGAGGGCCAGGATCCGGAGGAGAAAGAAAGCCAGGATGACGCAGAGGAAGAGGATCTGGAGGGAGGGAGGAGGAGGGCAAAGACTAGGAGGAAGAGGAGGTGGCCTAGATGGACGAGGAAGGCAAGTACCAGGTGGAGGTCAAAGATCGTGGGGAGCGTGGGAAAGACAGGGAGTATGTGCACACAAACTGTACCCAACGGCTCAAAGCCAAACAGACTCAACAACAGGAGATAAAGGGACCAGGGCAAGAAAAACAAGCTTGCACCTGCAAAGCTCGGAGGCAACCTCAAGGCCATATCCGCAGCCAGCAATGGTTGGCAACGGGTGGCTGGGGGCAAGCCAGAGCAAACGCTTCGTGATGGACAGAGCTGTTGCTAGGCTAGTGGCTGGAGGGTGGCGAGTGAGTGTGCTACATGGCCTGAGAAAATCCTGCCCCCGGGCAACGAGGGGTATAAGAGACGAACAAGACAAGGGGGGTGCACGCGCACGCGCACACACACACACAGGTGCTCTTTCTCCCTCCCTTTCTCTCTCTCTCTCGTTCTCTCTTTCTTTATTAACCATGTAATCGCTGATAGCAAATAAATGGCAACCAAGCTTTGGACCTCTGGCTGACTCTTCCTGGTGTGAACGCGCGGCCTGCGTCCGGAGACTTCCGAAGACCCGGAAAGGGTAAGAACCCGAGAGTTGCCCCCGAAACCCCGGGGAGCAACGAAAGATGAGCCAGGATTTGGCCGAAGACAAAGGCCAGGAGTAGCCGGAGAAGGAGGACCAGTGTTTGGTGGAGGAGGATTACAACTAACAGAAAGAGTTGGAGGGCCAGGAAAAGAAAGAGAAGGACGGCCAAGTCCAAGAGAACGAGGAGCCGCAAGATCTAGCAGAGAAGGAGGGCCAGGACCAGGCAGAGGAGGAACTGGTTCATGAGGAGGAAGAGGGTGAAGACCAGGCTAAAGGCAAGAACCAAGACCAACCAGAGGATGAGGGCCAGGGTAAGGTGGAAGAGCCAGATGGGGTAGGAGGGCCAGGACCAGGGAGTGGAGAATGGCCAAGACCAGGTGGATGAGGAGGATCAGGACCATATGGTGGAGGAGGGCCAGGCCCAGGCAAAGAAGGGGAGTAAAGATGAGACAGAGGAGATGGGAAAAAGATCATTCGGAGGAGGAGAGCGAGGAGCAGGTGGTGGAGGAGGCCCAGAACCAGACAGATGACGGTGGGGCAGGACCAGGCAAAAGAAGAAGAAGAGGATCAGCACAAGGAGGAGGGTTAGGCTATGGGGGAGAACGAAGGCTTCGATGAGGCAGAGGAAGATGACATGGAACGAAGGAGGAGAAGGACCAAAACTAGGAGGAGGAGAAGGCGACCTAGATGGAGGAGGAAGGCAATTACTGGGTGGAGGTCCCAGGAGAGCCAGGTTCTGGCCGAGGACGAAGGCCAGGACAAGGCGGAGTTGAAGGGCCAGTGTTATTTCAGGAGTATTACTAGTACCAGGAAGAGTTGGAGGGCCAGGAAAAGAACAAGAAGGGGGCCAAGCCCAAGAGAAAGAGGAGGCGCAGGATCTAGCAGAGGAGCAGGGTCAGAACCAGGCATAGGAGGAACTGGATCATGAAGAGGAATTGGTTTAAGACCAGGCTGAATGCGAGAGCCAAGACCAAGCAGAGGATGAGGGCCAGTGCCAGGTAGAGGAGCCAGATGGGGTAGGAGGGCCAGGACCAGGCAGTGGAGGATGGCCAAGAGCAGGCGGATGACGAAGGTCAGGACCATGATGAGGAGGGGTGCCAGGCCCAGGCGAAGGAGGAGCGTAAGGATGAGACAGAGGAGGTGGGAAAAAGATCAAAGGGAGGAGAAGGGCCAGGAACAGGTGGAGGAGGGGACCCAGGACCAGAGGGATGGGGGTGGGCTAGGACAAGACAGAAGAAGAAGAAGAGGACCAGAAGAAGGTGGAAGGCCAGGATCTGGAGGAGAAAGTAAACCAGGATGACGCAGAGGAAGAGGACCTGGATCGAGGGAGGAGGAAGGCAAAGACTAGAAGGAAGAGGAGGCGGCCTAGATGGACGAGGAGGGCAAGTACCAGGTGGAGCTCCCACGAGATCCGGGATAAGGCCGAGGACGAAGGCCAGGACAAGGCGCAGCTGGAAGGCCAGTGTTTGGTGGGGAAGGAGTACCAGTACCAGGAAGAGTTGGAGGGACAGGAAAAGAACGAGAAGGAGGCCAAGACCAAGAGAAGGAGGAGGCACAGGATCTAGCCGAGGAGGAGGGCCAGGACCTAGCAGAGGAGGAACTGGATCATGAGGAGGAAGCATGATAAGACCAGACTGAAAGCGAGAACCAAGACCAAGCAGAGGATGAGGGCCAGTGCCAGGTGGAGGAGCCCGATGGGGTAGGATGGCCAGGACTAGGCAGTGGAGGATGGCCAAGACAAGGTGGGCGAGGAGGGTCAGGACCCTGTGGAGGAGGTGTGACAGGCCCAGGCGAAAGAGGAGAGTAAAGATGAGACAGAGGAGGTGGGAAAATCATGAATTCAAGGAGGAGGGCCAGTTGCAGGTGGAGGAGGTGACCCAGGACCAGACGGATGGGGGCGGGCCAGGACAAGGCAGAAGAAGAAGAAGAGGACCAGAAGAAGGAGGAGGGCCAGTATCTGGAGGAGGAGGAAGGCCAGGATGATGCAGCGGAAGGGGACATTCATCAAGGAAGGAGGAGGGCAAGGACTAGGAGGAAGAGGAGGCGGCCTAGGTGGACGTGGAAGGCAAGTACCTGGTGGAGGTCCCAGGAGAGCCAGTATCTGGCCGAGGACGAAGGCCAGGACAAGGCGGAACTGGAGGGCCGGTTTTTGGTGGAGGAGGATTACTATTACTAGGAAGAGTTGAAGGCTAGGAAAAGAACAAGAAGGTGGCCACGACCAAGAAAAGGAGGAGGCGCAGTATCTAGCTGAGGAGGAGGCCCAGGACCAGGCAGAGGAGGAACTGGATAACGAGGAGGAAGAAGGTTAAGAGCAGGCTGAAGGCGAGAACCAAGACCAAGCAGAGGATGAGGGCCAATGCCCAGCGGAAGTGCCAGATGGGGTAGGAGGGCCAGGACCAGGCAGAGGAAGATGGCCAAGGCCAGGAGTGTGAGGAAGGGCAGGGGGTGGGTGAGGAGGGGTAGGACCATTTGGAGGAAGAGTGCCAGGCCCAGTCGAAGGAGGGGAGTGACGATCAGACAGAGGAGGTGGGAAAAAGATTATTCGGAGAAGGAGATCCAGGAGCAGGTGGAGGAGGAGGCCCAGGACCAGACAGATGGGGGTGGACCAGGACCAGGCAGAAGAAGAAGAAGAGGATCAGCAGAAGGAGGAGTGATAGGATATGGGGAAAAGGAAGGCCAGGATGAGGCAGAGGAAGATGACGTGTAACGAAGGAGGAGGAGAGCCAAAACTAGGAGGAGGAGGAGGCGACCTAGATGGAGAAGGAAGGCAAGTAGTAGTTGGAGGTCCCAGGAGAACCAGGATCTGGCCGAGGACGGAGGCCAGGATAAGGCGGAGCTCAAGGGCCAGTGTTTGGTTCAGGAGGATTACTAGTACCAGTAAGAGTTGGAGGGCCAGGAAAAGAACAAGAAGGAGGTGAAGACAAAGAGAAGGAGGAGGCGTAGGATCTAGCAGAGGAGGAGGACCAGGACCAGGCGGAGGCGGAACTGTATCATGAAGAGGAAGAGGGCTAAGACCCGGCTGAAGGCGAGAACCAAGACCAAGCAGAGGATGAGGGCCAGTGCCAGGTGGAGGAGCCAGATATGGTAGGAGGGCCAGGACCAGGCAGTGGAGGATGGCCAAGTCCAGGTGGGTAAGGAGGGTCAGGACCATGTGGAGGAGGAGTGCCAGGCCCAGGCGATGGAGGAGAGTAAATATGAGACAGAGGAGGTGGGGAAAAGTTCAATGGGAAGAGGAGGGCCTGGAACAGATGAAGGAGGAGGCCCAGGACCAGACGGATGAGGCTGGGCAAGTACAAGGCAGAAGAAGAAGAAGAGGACCATAAGAAGGAGGAGGGTCAGGATCCGGATTAGAACGAAGGTCAGGATGACGCAGAGGAAGAGGACCTGGGCCGAGGGAGGAGGAGGGCAAAGACTCGGAGGAAGAGGAGGCAGCCTCGATGGACGAGGAGGGCAAGAGCCAGGTGGAGGTCAAAGGTGAGCCAGGATCTGGCCGAGGACAAAAGTCAGGACCAGCCGGAAAAGGAGGGCCAGTGTTTGGTGGAGGACGATTACCAGTACCAGGAAGAGTTGAGGGCCAATCAATCAATCAATCAATCGTATTTATTGAGCGCTTACTATGTGCAGAGCACTGTACTAAGCGCTTGGGAAGTACAAATTGGCATCACATAGAGACAGTCCCTGCCCAACAGTGGGCTCACAGTCTAAAAGGGGGAGACAGAGAACAGAACCAAACATACCAACAAAATAAAATAAGTAGGATAGAAATGTACAAGTAAAATAAGTAAATAAATAAATAAATAAATAGAGTAATAAATATGTACAACCATATATACATATATACAGGTGCTGTGGGGAAGGGAAGGAGGTAAGATGGGGGGATGGAGAGGGGGACGAGGGAGAGAGGAAAGAAGGGGCTCAGTCTGGGAAGGCCTCCTGGAGGAGGTGAGCTCTCAGCAGGGCCTTGAAGGGAGGAAGAGAGCTAGCTTGGCGGATGGGCAGAGGGAGGGCATTCCAGGCCCGGGGGATGACGTGGGCCGGGGGTCGATGGCGGGACAGGCGAGAGCGAGGTACAGTGAGGAGATTAGTGGTGGAGGAGCGGAGGGTGCGGGCTGGGCAGTAGAAGGAGAGAAGGGAGGTGAGGTAGGAGGGGGCGAGGTGATGGAGAGCCTTGAAGCCCAGGGTGAGGAGTTTCTGCCTGATGCACAGATTGATCGGTAGCCATTGGAGGTTTTTGAGGAGGGGAGTAATATGTCCAGAGCGTTTCTGGACAAAGATAATCCGGGCAGCAGCATGAAGTATGGATTGAAGTGGAGAGAGACACGAGGATGGGAGATCAGAGAGAAGGCTAGTGCAGTAGTCCAGACGGGATAGGATGAGAGCTTGAATTAGCAGGGTAGCGGTTTGGATGGAGAGGAAAGGGCGGATCTTGGCAATGTTGCGGAGCTGAGACCGGCAGGTTTTGGTGACGGCTTGGATGTGAGGGGTGAATGAGAGAGCAGAGTCGAGGATGACACCAAGGTTGCGGGCTTGTGAGACGGGAAGGATGGTAGTGCCGTCAACAGAGATGGGAAGGAAGAGAAAGAGAAGATGCGAAAGAGAAAAAGAAGGACGGCCAAGACCAAGAGAAAGAGGAGGCGCAGGATCCAGCAGAAGAGGAGGGCCAGGACCAGGCAGAGGAGGAACTGGATCATGAGGAGGAAGAGTGTAAAGACTAGGCTGAAGGCAAGAACCAAGACCAAGCAGAGGATCAGGGCCAGGGTCAGGTGGAGGAGAGAGATGGGGTAGGAGGGCCAGGGCCAGGCAGTGGAGAATGGCCAAGACCAGGGGTGTGAGGAGGGTCAGGACCATATGGTGGAAGAGGGGTAGGCCCAGGCGATGAAGGAGAGTAAGGATGAGACAGAGGAGGTCGGGAAAAGATCAATGGGAGGGGGAGAGCCAGGAGCAGGTGGAGGAGGAGGCCCAGGACCAGACGGAAAAGGGTGAGCCAGGACCAGGCAGAAGAAGAAGAAGAGGATCAGCAGAAGTAGGAGGTCCAGATCTGGAGGGGAAAGAAGGCCAGGATGAGGCAGACGAAGGGGAACTGGATCGAGGGAGGAGGAGGGCCAAAACCAGGAGGAGGAGGAAGCGAGGTAGATTTACGAGGAAGGCAAGTACCAGGTGGAGGTCCCAGGAGATCCAGGATCTGGCCGAGGACGAAGGCCAGGACAAGGCGGAGCTGGTGGGCCAGTGTTTGGTGGAGAAGTGTTACCAGTACCAGGAAGAGTTGGAGGGCCAGGAAAAGAATTAGAAGGAGGCCAAGAGAAGGAGGAGGCACAGGATCTTTCTTAGGAGGTGGGAAAGGACCAGGCAGAGGAAGAAAAGGATCATGAGGAGGAAGAAAGTTAAGACCATGCAGAAGGCGAGAACTAAGACCAAGCAGAGGATGAGGCCCAGTGCCCTGTGGAAAAGCCAGATGGGGTAGGAGGGCCAGGACTAGGCAGTGGAGGATGGCCAAGACAAGGTGAGTGAGAAGGGTCAGGACCATGTGTAGGATGTGTGCCAGGCCCAGGCGAAGGAGGAGAGTAAAGATGAGACAGAGGAGGTGGGAAAATGATCAGTTGGGGGGGGGGGGCAGGAGCAGGTGGAGGAGGAGACCCAGGACCAGACGGATGGGAGTCGGCCAGGACAAGGCAGAATAAGAAGAAAAGGACCAGAAGAAGGAGGAGGGCCAGGATCTGGAGGAGGAGGAAGGCCAGAATGAAGTAGAGGAAGAGGAACTGGATCGAGGGAGGAGCAGGGCAAAGACTAGGAGGAAGGGGAGGCGGCCTAGATTTACGATTAAGGCAAGTACCAGGTGGAGGTCCCAGGAGAGCCAGGATTTGGACGAGGACAAAGGCCAGGACTAGCCGTAGAAGGAGGGCCAGTGTTTGGTGGAGGAGGATTACCAGTACCAGGAAGAGCTGGAAGGCCGGGAAAAGAACGAGAAGTAAGCGAAGACCAAGAGAAAGAGGAGGTGCAGGATCTAGCTGAGGAGGAAGGCCCTGACCAGGCAGAGGAGGAACTGCATCATGAGGAGGAAGAGGGTTAAGAACAGGCTGAAGGCAAGAACCAAGAAAAAGCAGAGGATGAGGGCAAGTGCCAGGTGGAGGAGCCAGATGGGGTAGGAGGGCCAGGACCAGGCAGAGGAGGATGGCCAAGACCAGGTTGGCGAGGAGGGTCAGGACCATGTGGAGAAGGAGTGCCAGGCCCAAGCGAGGGAGGGGAGTGAAGGTCAGACAGAGGAGGTGGGAAAAAGATCATTGGGAGGAGGAGAGCTAGGAACAAGTGGAGGAGGAGGCCCAGGACAAGACGGAAGGGGGTGGGCCAGGACCAGGTAGAAGAAGAGGACGAGGATCAGCAGAAGAAGTAGGGCTAGGATCTGGAGGAGGAGGAAGGCCAGGATAAGGCAGAGGAAGAGGACCAGGACCGAGGGAGGAGAAGGGCCAAGACTAAGAAGTGGAGGAGGCGACCCAGATGGACGAGGAAGGCAAGGACCATTTGGAGGTCCCAGGAGAGCCAGGATCTGGCAGAGGACGAAGGCCAGGAGTAGCCGGAGAAGGAGGGCCAGTGTTTGGTAGAGGAGGATTACCAGTACCACGAAAAGTTGGAAGGCCTGGAAAAGTACGAGAAGGAGACCAAGACCAAGAGAAGAAGTAGGCGCAGGATCTAACTGAGGAGGAGGGACAGGATCATGACAGAGAAGGAACTTAATACTGAGGAGGAAGTGGGTTAAGACCGGGTTAAAGGCAAGAACCACGACCAAGCAGAGGATGAGGGCCAGTGCCCGGTGGATGAACCAGATGGGATAGGAGGGCCAGGACCAGGAAGATGAGGATGGCCAAGACCAGGTGCGTGGGGAGAGACAGGACCATGTGGAGGAGCAGTCCCAGTCCCAGATGAAGAAGGGGAGTGAGGATCAGACAGAGGAGGTGGGAAATAGATCATTGGGAGGAGGAGACCCAGGAGCAGTTGGAGGAGGAGGCCCAGGACCAGACAGATGGGGGTGGGCCAGGACCAGGCAGAAGAAGAGGAAGAGGATCAGCAGAAGGAGGAGGGATAGGATATAGGGGAGAAGGAAGGCCAGGATGAGGCAGAGGAAGAGGACGAGGAACGAAGTAGGAGGAGGGCCAAACCTAGGAGGTGGAGGAGGCGAATTAGATGGAGGAGGAAGGCGAGAACTAGGTGGAGTTCCCAGGAGAGTCAGGATCTGGGCGAGGACGAAGGCGAGGACAAGGCGGAGCTGAAGGGCCAGTGTTTGGTTCAGGAGTATTACTAGTACCAGGAAGAGTTGGAAGTCCAGGACAAGAACAAGAAGGAGGCCGAGACCAAGAGAAAGCCAAGGCGCTGGATCTAGCAGAGGAGGAGGGCCAGTACCAGGCAGAGGAGGAACTGGATCATGAACAGGAAAAGGGTTAAGACCAGGCTGAAGGCGAGAACAAAGACCAAGCAGAGGATCAATCAATCAATCAATCACTCAATTGTATTTATTGAGCGCTTACTGCGTGCAGAGCACTGTACTTACCCTTGGGAAAGTACTGTGCTTACCCTTGGGAAGTACAGGTTGGCAACATATAGAGACAGTCCCTACCCAACAGTGGGATCACAGTCTAAAATGGGGAGACAGAGAACAAAACCAAACATACTAACAAAATAAAATAAATAGAATAGATATGTACAAGTAAAATAAATAAATAAATATGTACAAACATATATACATATATACAGGTGCTGTGGGGAAGGGAAGGAGGTAAGATGGGGGGATGGAGAGGGGGACGAGGGGGAGAGGAAGGAAGGGGCTCAGTGTGGGAAGGCCTCCTTGAGGCGGTGAGCTCTCAGTAAGACCTTGAACGGAGGAAGGGAGTTAGCTTGGCAGATGGGCAGAGGGAGGGCATTCCAGGCCCGGGGGATGACGAGGGCCGGGGGTCGATGGCGGGACAGGCGAGACCGAGGCACGGTGAAGAGATTAGCTGCAAAGGAGCGGAGGGTGCGGGCTGGGCTGTAGAAGGAGAGGAGGAAGGTGAGGTAGGAGGTGGCGATGTGATAGAGAGCCTTGAAGCCGAGGATGAGAAGTTTCTCCCTGATGCGCAGATTGATTGGTAGCCACTGGAGATTTTTGAGGAGGGGAGTAACATGCCCAGAGCGTTTCTGGACAAAAACAATCCGGACAGCAGCATGAAGTATGGATTGAAGTGGGGAGAGACATGAGGATGGGAGATTAGAGAGAAGGCTGATACAGTAGTCCAGACGGGACAGGATGAGAGCTTGAACGAGCAGGGTAGCTGTTTGGATGGAGAGGAAAGGGCGGATCTTGGCAAGGTTGCGGAGATGACCGGCAGGTTTTGGTGACGGCTTGGATGTGAGGGGTGAATGAGAGAGCGGAGTCGAGGATGACACCAAGGTTGCGGGCTTGTGAGACGGGAAGGATGGTAGTGCCGTCAACAGAGGTGGGAAAGTCAGGGAGAGGGCAGGGTTTGGGAGGGAAGACAAGGAGTTCAGTCTTGGACATGTTGAGTTTTAGATGGCAGGCAGACATCCAGATGGAGATGTCCTGAAGCTAGGAGGAGACGCGAGCCTGGAGAGAGGGGTAGAGAGCAGGGGCAGAGATGTAGATCTGGGTGTCATCAGCGTAGAGATAATAGTTGAAGCCGTGGGAGCGAATGTGGTCACCAAGGGAGTGAGTGTAGATCGAGAACTGAAGGGGACCAAGCACTGAACCTTGGGGAACCCCCACAGTAAGGGGATGGGAGGGGGAGGAGGAGCCTGCAAAAGAGACTGAGAACAAACGACCGGAGAGATAAGAGGAGAACCAGGAGAGGACGGAGTCTGTGAAGCCAAGGTCGGATAGCGTGTTGAGGAGAAGGGGGTGATCCACAGTGTCGAAGGCAGCTGAGAGGTCGAGGAGGATTAGGATAGAGTAGGAGGCATTGGACCTGGCAAGCAGGAGGTCATTGGTGACCTTTGAGAGGGCATTTTCCGTGGAATGTAGGGGACGGAAGCCAGACTGGAGGGGGTCGTGGAGAGATTTGGTGTTGAGGAATTCGAGGCAGCGCGTGTAGACAACTCGTTCAAGGAGTTTGGAAAGGAATGGTAAGAGGGATATGGGGCGATACCTAGAAGGTGAGGTGGTGTCAAGAGAGGGTTTTTTTTTTTAGGATGGGAGAGACATGGGAATGTTTGAAGGCAGAGGGGAAGGAACCAGTGGAGAGTGAGCAGTTGAAGATGGAAGTTAAGGAGGGGAGAAGGGATGGAGAGAGATTTCATGAGATGAGAGGGAATGGGGTCAGAAACACAGGTGGCCGGAGTAAGGCTTGAGAGGAGAGAGGAGAGCTCCTCTGAGAATACTGCTGGGAAGGATGGGAGAGTAGCAGAGAGTGCTGAGGGCCGGGGGGTTGGAAAAATGGGGGGAGTGACTTTGGGGAGGTCGGACCTGATGGATTTAATTTTTTTAATGAAGTAGGAGGCCAGATCGTTGCGGGTGAGGGAAGGCGGAGGGGGAGGAACCAGGTGCCTGAGAAGGGAGTTGAATGTACAGAAGAGCTGGCGGGGATGATGGGCATGGGTGTCAATAAGGGAGGAGAAATAGTTTTGTCTGGCAGAGGAGAAGGCTGAGTTAAGGCAGGAAAGGATAAACGTGAAGTAAACGAGGTTGGCATGGTGTTTAGACTTTCGCCAGCAGCGTTCGGCAGCTCGAGCATAAGAGCGAAGGAGGCGGACAGTGGTAGTGATCCCGGGCTGTGGGTTAGTGGTACGAGAGCGGCGAAGGGAAAGGGGAGCGAGTGAGTCTAGCTGAGTAGAAAGGGTAGAGTTGAGAGCAGTAATCTGATCATCAAGACTGGGTAGAGAGGAGAGGGCGGCGAGGTGGGGTGTGAGGCGCTCAGAAAGATGTATGAGGTCAAGAGAGCGGCGATCTCTGTGAGGGAGTAATATGGATTGACAGGGGAAAGGAGTGTGAGTGAGGAGGCAGGTGAGAAGATTATGATCAGAGAGAGGGATTTCAGAGTTAGTGAGGGTGGACACAGTGCAACAGTAGGAGATGATGAGGTCGAGGGTATGACCAGGTTGGTGAGTGGGTGAGGTGGGGTGGAGCAAGAGGTTGGCAACGTCGAGGAGAGATAGAGGGCGGGCGGCAGAGGAGTCATCAGGGATATCCATGTGGATGTTGAAGACTCCGAGGATCAGAGTGGGCATGGAAAAGGAGAGAAGGAAGGTGAGGAAGGGGTCAAAATCGTTAGAGAAGTTGGAGATGGTGCCGCGGGGGCGGTAGATGACGGCTACAAGAATCTGAAGGGGGTGGTAGAGGCGAATAATGTGGGCTTCAGAGGAAGGGAAGGAAGGGAAGGGGGAGGAGGGATAATGCGAAAACGACATTCGGGGACGAGAAGGAAACTGGCACCTCTTCCTTTTCTGGTGAGTCTGGGGGCGTGGGAGAAGAAGAGGCCTCCACTGGAGAGATCAGCAGAAGAGACCGTGTCGTCCGTTGGCAACCATGTTTCAGTTAGGGCGAGGAGGAGTAGAGAGCTGGAAAGGAATAGATCCAGGATGAATGGAATCTTACTTAAAACGGAGCAGGGGTTCCAGAGGCCACACTTGGCAGCAGCTGTCGGGGGAGGGGAGGGAGGGGGAAGGGTACGAGGGGTGGGGAGGGTTTGGATTGGGATGAGTTGGCGGAGGCCTAGGCGGGGAGAGTGGGAAGAGGGGTGGCGATGGGCAAGGAGAACTGGGATGAGGGCCAGTGCCAGATGGAGGAGCCAGTTGGGGTAGGAGGGCCAGGACCAAGCAGTGGAGAATGGCCAAGACCAGGTGGGTGAGGAGAGTCAGGACCATGTGGTGGAGGAGTACCAGGCCCAGGCGAAGGAGGAGAGTAAAGATGAGACAGAGGAGGTGGGAAAATGAGGAATGGAAGGAGGAGGGCCAGGAGCAGGTGGAGGGGGAGACCCAGGATCAGACGGATGGGGGTGGGCCAGGACAAGGCAGAAGAAGAAGAAGAGGACCAGAAGAAGGAGGAGGGCCAGGATCAGGAGGAGAAGGAGAGCCAAGATGAGGCAGACGAAGACGACCTGGATCGAGGGAGGAGGAGGGCCAAAACTAGGAGGAGGAGGAGGCGAGCTAGTTGGACGAGGAAGGCAAGTACCAGGCAGAGGTCCCAGGAATTTCAGAATCTGGCCGAGGACGAAGGCCAGGACAAGGCGGAGCTGAAGGGCCAGTGTTTGGTGGAGGTGGATTACCAGTACCAGGAAGAGTTGGAGGGCCAGGAAAAGAAAGAGAAGGAGGCCAAGACCAAGAAAAAGAGGAGGCGCAGGATCTTGCTGAGGAAGAGGGCCAGGATCAGGCAGAGAAGGAACTGGATCTTGAGGAAGAAGAGGGTTAAGACCAGGCTAAAGCCGAGAACCAAGACCAAGGAGAGGATGAGGGCCAGTGCCAGGTGGAGGAGCCAGATGGGGTAGGAGGGCCAGGACCAGGCAGAGGGGGATGGCCAAGACCAGGTGGGTGAGGAGAGTCCGGACCATGTGGAGGAGGAGTGCCAGGCTCAGGCGAAGGAGGGCAGTGAGGATCAGACAGAGCAGGTGGGAAAATGTTCATTGGGAGGAGGAGAGCCAGGAGCAGGTGGAGGAGGAGGCCCAGAACCAGACAGATGGGGGTGGGCCAGGATCAGGCAGAAGAAGAAGAAGAGGATCAGCAGAAGGAGGCGGGATTAGATATGGGGGAGAAGGAAGGCCAGGATGAGGCAGAGGAATAGGACGAAGGAGGAACGAAGGAGAAGGAGGGCCAAAACTCAGAGGAGGAGGAGGCGACCTAGATGGAGGAGGAAGGCAAGTACTGGGTGGAGGTCCCAGAAGAGCAAGCATCTGGCCGAGGACGGAGGGCAGGACAAGGCGGAGCTCGTGGGCCAGTGTTTGGTTGAGAAAGATTATTAGTACCCGAAAGAGTTGGAGGGCCGGGAAAAGAACAAGGAGGCCAAGACCAAGAGAAGGAGGAGGCGCAGAATCTGACAGAGGACCAGGGCCAGGACCAGGCAGGGGAGGACCTGGATCATGAAGAGGAAGAGGGTTAAGACCAGGCTGAAGGCGAGAACCAAGTCCAAGCAGAGGATGAGGGCCAGTGCCCGGTGGATGAACCGGATGGGGTGGGAGGGCCAAAACCAGGAAGAGGAGGATGGCCAAGACCAGGTGGGTGAGGAGGGTCAGGACCATGTGGAGGAGGAGTGCCAGGCCAAAGCGAAGGAGGGGGTGAACATCAGACAGAGGAGGTGAGAAAAAGATCACTGGGAGGAGAAGAGCCAGGAGCAGGAGGAGGAGGAGGCCCAGAACCAGACAGATGGGGGTGGGCCAGGACCAGGCAGAAGAAAAATAAGAGGATAAGCGGAAGGAGGAGGAACAGGATATGGGGGAGAAGGAAGGCCACAATGAGACAGAGGAAGAGAACGTGGAAGGAAGGTGGAGGAAGGCCAAAACTAGGAGGAGGAGGAGGCGAACCTGATGGAGAAGGAAGGCAAGTACTAGGTTGAGGTTCCCAGGAGAGCCCGGATCTGGCAGAGGACGGAGGCCAGGACAAGGCGGTGCTGAAGGGCCAGTGTTTGGTTCAGGAGGATTACTAGTAGCAGGAAGAGTTGGAGGGCCAGGAAAAGACCAGGAAGGAGGCCAAGACGAAGAGAAGGAGTTGGCGCAGGATCTAGCAGATGAGGAGGGCCAGGACCAGGCAGGGGAGGAACTGGATCATGAAGAGGAAGAGGGTTAAGACCAGGCTAAAGGCGAGAGCCAAGACAAAGCAGAGGATGGGGGCCAGGGTCAGGTGGAGGAGCCAGATGGGGTAGATGGGCCAGGACCAGGCAGTGGAGAATGGCCAGGACCTGGTGGGTGAGGAGGGTCAGGACCATGTGGTGAAGGAGGGCCAGGCTCAGGCGAAGAAGGAGAGTTAGAATGAGACAGAGGAGGTCGGGAAAAGATCATTGGGAGGAGGAGAGCCAGGAGCAGGTGGAGGAGGAGGCCCAGAACCAGACGGAAGAGGGTGGGAAAGGACCAGGCAGAAGAAGAAGAAGAGGATCAGCAGAAGTAGGAGGTCCACGATCTGGAGGAGAAGGAAGGCCAGGATGAGGCAGAAGAAGAGGAACTGGATCGAGGGAGGAGGAGGGCCAAAACTGGAGGAGGAGGAGGAGGCGAGGTAGATTTACGAGGAAGGCAAGTACCTGGTGCAGGTCCCAGGAGATCCAGGATCTGGCCGAGGACGAAGGCCAGGACAAGGCGGAGCTGGTGGGCCAGTGTTTGGTGGAGGAGGATTACCAGTACCAGGAAGAGTTGGAGGGCCAGGAAAAGAATTAGAAGGAGGCCAAGACCAAGAGAAGGTGGAGGCGCAGGATCTTGCTGAGGAGGTGGGAAAGGACCAGGCAGAGGAGAAACAGGATCATGAGGAGGAATAAGGTTAAGACCAGGCTGAAGGCGAGAACCAAGACCAAGCAGAGGATGAGGGCCAGTGCCCGGTGGAAGAGCCAGATGGGGTAGGAGGGTCAGGACCAGGCAGTGGAGAATGGCCAAGACCAGGTGGTGAGGACGTTCAGAACGATGTGGAGGAGGAGTGCCAGGCCCAGGAGAAGGAGGGGAGTGAAGATCAGACAGAGGAGGAGGCAAAAAGATCATTTGAAGGAGGAGAACTAGGAGCAGGTGGAGGAGGAGGCCCAGGACCAGACGGAAGGGGGTCGGCCAGGACCAGGTAGAAGAAGACGACGAGGATTAGGAGAACGAGGAGGGCTAGGATCTGGAGGAGAAGGAAGTCCAGGATGAGGCAGAGAAAGAGGACCTGGACCGACGGAGAAGGAGGGCCAAGACTAGGAAGTGGAGGAGGCATCCTAGATGGACGAGGAAGGCAAATACCATTTGGAGGTCCCAGGGGAGCCAGGATCTGGTAGAGGACGAAGGCCAGGACTAGCCGGAGTAGGAGGGCCAGTGTTTGGTAGAGGAGGATTTCCAGTACTAAGAAGAGTTGGAAGGCTTGGAAAAGAACGAGAAGGAGGCCAAGACCAAGAGAAGGAGCAGGCGCAGGATCTAGAAGAAGAAGAGGATCAGCAGAAAGAGGAGGGATAGGATATAGGGAAGAAGGAAGGCCAGGATGAAGCAGAGGAAGAGGACGCGGAACGAAGTAAGAGGAGGGCCAAAACTAGGAGGAGGAGGAGGCGACCTAGAAGGAGGAGGAAGGCGAGAACTAGGTGGAGGTCCCGGGAGAGCCAGGATCTGGGCGAAGTCGAAGGCGAGGACAAGGCGGAGCAGAAGGGCCAGTGTGTGGTTCAGGAGTATTACTAGTACTAGAAAGAGTTGGAGGTCCAGGAAAAGAACAAGAAGGAGGCCAAGACCAAGAGAAGGAGGAGGCGCAAGATCTAGCTGAGGAGGAGGGCCAAGACCAGGCAGGGGAAGAACTGGATCATGAGGAGGAAGATGGTTAAGACCAGGCTGAAGGCGAGGACCAAGCCTAAGCAGAGGATGTGGGCCAGTGCCCGGTGGAAGTGCCAGATGGGGTAGGAGGGTCAGGTCCAGGCAGAGGAGGGTGGCCAAAACCAGGAAGGTGAGGAGGAGAAGGGAGTGGGTGAGGAGGGGCAGGACCATGTAGAGGATGGGTGCCAGGCCCATGCTAAGGAGGATAGTGACGATCAGACAATCGAGGTGGGAAAAAGATCATTCGGAGAAGGAGAGCCAGGAGCAAGTGGAGGAGGAGGCCCAGGACCAGACACATGGGGGTGGGCCAGGACTAGGCAGAAGAAGAAGAAGAGGATCAGCAGAAGGAGGAGGGATAGGATATGGGGGAGGAGGAAGGCCAGGATGAGGCAGAAGAAGATGACGTATAACGAAGGAGGAGGAGGGTCAAAATTAGTAGGAGGAGGAGGCGACCTAGATGGAGGAGGAAAGCAAGTACTGGGTGGAGGTCCCAGGAGAGCCAGGATCTGGCCGAAGACGAAGGCCAGGACAAGGCGGAGCTGAAGGTCCAGTGTTTGGTTCAGGAGGATTACTAGTTCCAGGAAGAGTTGGAGGGCCCTGAAAAGAACAAGAAACGGGCCAAGACCAAGAGAAGTAGGAGGCGCAGTACCTATCTGAGGAGGAGGGCCAGGAGCAGGTAGAGGAGGAACTGGATCATGAGGAGGAAGAGTGTTAAAACTAGGCTGAGGGCGAGAACCAAGACCAAGCAGAGGATGAGGGCCAGTGCTAGGTGGAAGAGCCAGATGGGGTAGGAGTGCCAGCACCAGGCAGAGGAGGATGGCCAAGACTAGGTGGTGAGGAGGGTCAGGACCATGTGGAGGAGGAGTGCCAGTCACAGGAGAAGGAGGAGAGTAAAAATGAGACAGAGGTGGTGGGAAATGATGAATGGAAGGAAGAGGGCCAGGAGCAGGTGGAGGAGGAGGCCCAGGACCAGGCAGATGGGGGTGGGCCAGAATCAGGCAGAAGAAGAAGAAGAGGATCAGCAGAAGTAGGAGGGCCAGGATCTGGAGGAGGACGAAGGCCAGGATGAGGCAGAGGAAGAGGACCTGGACCAAGGAAGGAGGACGGCCAGGACTAGGAGGAGGAGGAGGGGAGGGGGAGGCAACCTAGATGGACGAGGAAGGCAAGTACCATTTGGCGGTCCCAGTAGAGCCAGGAATTGGCCGAGGATGAAGGCCAGGAGTAGCCGGAGTAGGAGAGCCAGTGTTTGGTAGAGGAGGATTACCAGTACCAGAAAGTGTTGGAGGGCCTGGAAAAGAACGAAAAGGTGGCCAAGACCTAGAGAAGGAGCAGTCGCAGGATCTAGCTGAGGAGGAGGGCCAGGATCATGGCAGAGGAGGTACTGGATCATGGGGAAGAAGAGTGTTGAGACCAGGCTTAAGGCGAGAACCAAACCAAACAGAGGATGAGGGCCAGTGCCAGGTGGAGGAGCCAGGCGTGGTAGGAGGGCTAGGATCAGGCAGAGGAGGATGGCCAATACCAGGTGGGTGAGGAGGGTCAGGACCATGTGGAGGAGGGGTGCCAGGCCCAGGCGAACGAGGGGAATGAAGATCAGACAGAGGACGTGGGAATAATGTCATTGGGAGGAGGAGAGCCAGGAGAAGGTGGAGGAGGAGGAGGCCCAGGACCAGAGAACATGGGGGTGTGTCAGGACCAGGTAGAAGAAGAAGAAGAGGATCAGCAGAAGGAGGAGGGATAGGGTATGGGGGAGAAGGAAGGCCAGGATGAGGCAGAGGAAGATGACGTGGAACAAAGGAGGAAGAGGGCCAAAACTAGGAGAAGGAGAAGGCGACCTGGGTGGAGGAGGAAGGCACGTGCTGGGTGGAGGTCCCAGGAGAGCCAGGATCTGGCCAAGGACGAAGGCCAGGAGAAGGCGCAGCTGAAGGGCCAGTGTTTGGTTCAGGAGGATTACTAGTACCAAGAGGAGTTGGAGGGCCAGGAAAAGAAAAAGAAGGAGGCCAAGACCAAACGAAGGAGGAGGGGCAGGATCTAGAAGAGGAGGAGGGCCAGGACCAGGCAGAGGAGGAACCTGATCATGAAGAGAAATTGGTTTAAGACCAGGCTGAAGGCGAGAACAAAGACCAAACAGAGGATGAGGGCCAGGGCCAGGTGGAGGAGACAGAAGGGGTAGGAGGGCCATGACCAGGCAGTGGAGGTTGGCTAAGACCAGGTGGGTGAGGAGGGTAAGGGCCATGTGGAGGAGGAGTGCCAGGCCAAGGCGAAGGAGGAGAGTAAAAGATGAGACAGAGGAGATGGGAAAAAGATCAGTGGGAGGAGGAGGGCCAGGAGCAGGGGGAGGAGGGGACCCAGGACCAGATGGATGGGGGTAGCCAGGAAAAACAGAAGAAGAAGAAGAGGACCAGAAGAAGGGGGAGTACCAGGATCTGGAGGAGAAAGAAGGCAAGAATGACGCAGAGGAAGAGGACCTGGATCGAGGGAGGAGGAGGGCAAAGATTAGGAGGCAGTGGAGGCGGCCTAGATGAACGAGGAAGGAAAGTACCAGGTGGAGGTCAAAGGTGAGTCAGGATCTGACCGAGGACAAAGGCCAGGACTAGCCGGAGAAGGAGGGCCTGTGTTTGGTGGAAGAGTATTACCAGTACCAGGAAGGGTTGGAGAGCCAGGAAAAGAAAGAGAATGACGGCCAAGACCAAGAGAAAGAGGAGGCGCAGTTTCTAGCATAGAAGGAGAGCCAGGACCAGGCAGAGGAGGAACTGGATCATGAGGAGGAAGAAAGTTAAGACCAGGCTAATGGCAAGAACCATGACCAAGTATTGGATGAGGGCCAGAGTCAGGGGGAGGAGCCAGATGGGGTAGGAGGGCCAGGACCAGGCAATGGTGAGTGGCCAAGAACAGGTGGGTGACGAGGGGAAGGACTATGTGGTGGAGGAGGGCCAGGCCCAGGAGAAGAAGGAGAGTAAAGATAAGACAGTGCGGGTGGGGAAATGATCATTGGGAGGAGGAGCCAGGAGTCAGGAGCAGGTGGGGGAGGAGGACCAGGACCAGACAGATGGGGGTGGCCCAGGACCTGGCAGAAGAAGACGAAGAGGACCAGCAGACGGAGGAGGGATAGGATATGGGGGAGAAGGAAGGCCAGGATGAGGCAGAGGAAGAGGATCTATATCGAGGGAGGAGGAGGGCCAAAACTAGGAGGAGGAGGAGGCGACCTAGACGGACGAGGAAGGCAAGTCCCAGGTGGAGGTCCCAGGAGATCCGGGATCAGGCCGAGGACGAAGGCCAGGACAAGGCGGAGCTGGTGGGCCAGTGCTTGGTGGAGGATTACCAGTACCAGGAAAAGTTGGAGGGCCAGGAAAAGAACGAGAAGGAGGCCAAGACCAAGAGAAGCTGGAGGCACAGGATCTAGCAGAGGAGGAGTGCCAGGACCAGGCAGTGGAGGAACTGGATCATTAGGAGGAAGAGGGTTAAGACCAGGCTAAAGGCGAGAACCAAGATCAAGCAGAGGATGAGCGCCAGTGCCAGGTGGAGGAGCCAGATGAGGTAGGAGGGCCAGGACCAGGCAGTGTAGGATGGCCACGACCAGGTGGGTGAGGAGGGTCAGAACCATGTTGAGGATGAGTGCCAGACCCAGGGGAAGGAGGAGAGTAAAGATGAGACAGAGGAGGTGGGACAAAGATCAATGGGAGAAGGAGGACCAGGGGCAGGTGGAGGAGGACACCCAGGGCCAGACGGATGGGGTTGGGCCAGGACAAGAGCGAAGAAGAAGAGGACCAGAAGAAGGAGGAGGGCCACGATCTGGAGGAGAACGAAAGCCAGGATGACGCAGACGAATGGGACATTCATCGAGGGAGGAGGATGAGGGCAAAGACTAGGAGGAAGAGGAGGCGGCCTAGGTGGACGAGGAAGGCAAGTACCTGGTGGAGGTCCCAGGAGAGCCAGGATGTGGCCGAGGACGAAGGCTAGGAGTAGCCGGAGTAGGAGGGCCAGTGTTTGGTGGAGGAGGATTACCAGTACCAGGAAGAGTTGGAGGGCCAGGAGGAAGAGGCAGAAGACCAGGCTAAAGATAAGAACCAAGACCAAGCAGAGGATGAGGGCCAGGGTAAGGTGGAGGAGCCATAGGGGGTAGGAGGGCCAGGACCAGACAGTGGAGAATGGCCAAGACCAGGTGGGTGAGGAGGGTCAGGACCATGTGGTGGAGGCTTTTCAGTCCCAGGCGAAGGAGGGGAGTGAAGATCAGACAGAGGAGGAGGCAAAAAGATCATTTGGAGGAGGAGAGCTAGGAGCAGGTGGAGGAGGAGGCCCAGGACCAGACGGAAGGGGGTGGGCCAGGACTAGGTAGAAGAAGAGGACGAGGTTCAGCCGAAGGAGGAGGGTTCAGGATCTGGAGGAGGAGGAAGGCCAAGAGGAAGCAGAGGCAGAGGACCTGGACCGAGGGAGGAGGAGGACCAAGATTAGAAGGAGGAGGAGGCGACCTAGATGGACGAGGAAGGCAAGTACCATTTGGCGGTCCCAGGAGAGCCAGGATCTGGCCGAGGATGAAGGCCAGGAGTAAGCGGAGTAGGAGGGCCAGTGTTTGTTAGAGGAGACTTACCAGTACCTGGAAGAGTTGGAGGGCCTGGAACAGAACAGGAAGGAAGCCAAGACCAAGAGAAGGGGGTGGCGCAGGGTCTATCTGAGGAGGAGGGCCAGGACCAGGCAGAGAAGGACCTGGATCATGAAGAGGAATTGGGCTAAGACCTGGCTGAAGGCGAGAACCAAGACCAAGCAGATGATGAGGACCAGTGACAGGTGGAGGACCCAGATGGGGTAGGAGGGCCAATCCCATATAGTGGAGGATGGCCAAGACCAGGTGGGTGGGGAGGGTCAGGGCCATGTGGAGGAGGAGTGCCAGGCCCATTCGAAGGAGGAGAGTAAAGATGAGACAGAGAAGGTGGGAAAATATCAATGGGAGGAGAAAGGCCAGGAGCAGGTGGAGGAGGAGACACAGGACCAGACGGATGGGGCTGGGCCAGGACAAGACCGAAGAAGAAGAGGAAGAGGACCAGAAGAAGGAGGAGGGCCAGGATCTGGAGGGGAAAGAAAGCCAGGATGACGCAGAGGAAGGGGATCTTGATCGAGGGAGGAGGAGGGCAAAGACTAGGAGGAAGAGGAGGCGGCCTAGGTGGACGATGAAGGCAAGTACCTGGTGGAGTTCCCAGGAGATCCAGGATCTGGACGAGGACGAAGGCCAGGAGTAGCCGGAGTAGGAGGGCCAGTGTTTGGTGGAGAAGGATTACCAGTACCAGGAAGAGTTGGAGGGCCAGGAAAAGAAACAGAAGGACCGTCAAGACCGACAGAAAGAGGAGGCGCAGGATCTAGCAGAGAAGGAGGGCCAGGACCAGGCAGCGGAGGAACTGGATCATGAGGAGGAAGGGGGTGAAGACCAGGCTAAAGGCAAGAACCGAGACCAAGCAGATAATGAGGGTCAGGGAAGGTGGAGGAGGCAGATGGGGTAGGAGGGCCAGGACCAGGCAGTGGAGAAAGGTCAAGACCAGGTGGGTGAGGAGGGTCAGGACCATGTGGAGGAGGAGTGCCAGGCCCAGGCGAAGAAGGGGAGAAAAGGTGAGACAGAGTAGGTGGGAAAAAATCATTGGGAGGAGGAGGAGAGCTAGGAACAGGTGGAGGAGTAGGCACAGAATCAGACAGATGGGGGTGGGCCAGGATTAGACAGAAGAAGAAGAAGAGGATCAGCAGAAGGCGGAGGGTTAGGATATGGGGGAGGAGGAAGGCCAGGATGAGGAAGAGGAAGATGACGTGGAACGAAGGAGGAGAAGGACCAAAACTAGGAGGAGGAGGAGGCGACCTAGATGGAGGACGAAGGCAAGTACTGGTTGGAGGTCCCAGGAAAGCCAGGATCTCGCCGAGGACAAAGGCGATGACAAGGCGGAGCTGAAGGGTCAATGTTTGGTTCAGGAGGATTACTAGTACCAGGAAGAGTTGGAGGGCCAGGAAAAGAACAAGAAGGCCAAGACTAAGAGAAGGAGGAGGCGCAGGATCTAGCTGAAGAGGAGACCCAAGACCAGGCGGAGGAGAAACAGGATCATGAGGAGGAAGAGTGTTAAAACCAGGCTGAAGGCGAGAACCAAGACCAAGCAGAGGATGAGGGCCAGTGCCAGGTGGAAGAGCCAAATGGGGTAGGCGGGCCAGGACCAGGCAGTGGAGAACGGCGAAGGCCTGGTGGGTGAGGACGGTCAGATCGATGAGGACAGGGAGTGCCAGGCCCCAGGCGAAGGAGGGGAGTGAAGCTCAGACAGAGGTGGAGGCAAAAATATCATTTGGAGGAGGAGAGCTAGGAGCAGGGTGAGTAGGAGGCTCAGGACCAGACGGAACGGGGTGGTCCAGGACCAGGCCGAAGACGAAGAAGAGGATCAGCAGAAGTAGGAGGTCCACGATCTGGAGGAGAACGAAGGCCAGGATGAAGCAGACGAAGAGGACCTGGATCGAGGGAGGAGGAGGGCCAAATCAAGGAGGAGGAGGAGGCGAGCTAGATGGACGAGGAAGGCAAGTCCCAGATGGAGGTCCCAGGAGAGACAGAATCTGGCCGAGGACGAAGGTGAGGAGTAGCCGGGGCAGGCGGGCCAGTGTTTGGTAGAGAAGGATTACCAGTACCAGGAAGAGTTGGAGGGCCTGGAAAGGAACCAGAAGGAGGCCAAGACCAGGAGAAGGAGGATGCGCAGGATCTAGCTGAGGAGAAGGGCCAGGACCAGACAGAGAAGGAACTGGATCATGAGGAGGAAGAGGGTTAAGACCAGGCTAAAGGCGAGAACCAAGACCAAGACCACCAGTGTCAGGTGGAGGAGCCAGATGGGGTAGGAGGGCCAGGACCAGGCTGAGGAAGATGGCCAAGACCAGGTGGGTGAGGAGGGTCAGGATCATGTGGAGGAGGAGTGCCAGGCCAGGGCGAAGGAGGGGGTGAAGATCAGACAGAGGAGGTGGGAAAACGATCACTCGGAGGAGGAGAGCCAGGAATAGGTGTAGGAGGAGACCCAGGACCAGACAGTTGGGGGTGAGCCAGGACAAGGTTGAAGAAAAAAGAAGAGGACAAGAAGAAGGAGGAGTGACAGGATCTGGAGGAGGAGGAAGGCCAGGATGAGGCAGAGGAAGAGGACCTGGATCGAGGAAGGAGGACGGCAAAGACTAGGAGGAAGAGGAGGCGGCCTAGATGGACGAGGAAGGCAAGCACGAGGTGGAGGTCAAATGTGAGCCAGCATCTGGCCGGGGACAAAGGCCAGGACTAGCCGGAGAAGAAGGGCCCGTTTTTGGTGTAGGAGGATTACCAGTTCCAGGAAGAGTTGGAGGGCCAGGAAGTGAAAGAGAAGGACGGCCAAGGCCAGGAGAAAGAGGTGGCACAGGATCTAGCAGAGGAGGAAGGCAGGACCAGACAGAGGAGGAACTGGATCATGAGGAGGAAGAGGGTAAGGACCAGGCTGAAGGCAGGAACCAAGACCACGTAGAGGATGAGGGCCAGGGTCAGGTGGAGGACCCAGATGGGGTAGGAGGGCCGGGGCCAGGTAGGGGAGAATGGCCAGGACTAGGTGGATGAGGAGGGTCGGGACCATGTGGTGGAGGAGGGTGAGGCCCAGGCGAAGAAGGAGAGAGTAAAGGTGAGAGAGAGGAGGTGGGGAAAGGATCATTGGGAGGAGGATAGCCAAGAGCAGGTGGACGAGGATGCCCGGGGCCAGACAGACGGGGGAGGGTCAGGACCAGGCAGAAGGAGAAGACGAGGATCAGCATAAGAAGGAGGGATAGTATATGGGGGAGAAGGAAGGCCAGGATGAGGTAGAGGAAGAGGACGTGGGACGCAGGAGAAGGAGGAGGGCCAAAACTGGGAGGAGGAGGAGCCTAGATGGAGGAGGAAGGCAAGTACTAGGTGGAGGTCCGAGAAGAGCCAGGATCTGCCCGAGGACGGAGGCCAGGACCAGGTGGAGCTGTAAGAGAAGTGTTTGGTTCAGGAGGATTACTAGTACCAGGAAGAGTTGGAGGGCCAGGAAAAGAACCAGAAGGAGGCCAAGACCAAGAGAAGGAGGAGGCGCAGGATCTAGAAGAGGCGGAGGGCCAGGGCCAGGCAGAGGAGGAACTGGATCATGAAGAGGAAGAGGGTTAAGACCAGGCTGAAGGCGAGAACCAAGACGAAGCCGAGGATGAGGGCCAGTGCCAGGTGGAGGTGCCCGATGGAGTAGGAGGGCCAGGCCCAGGCAGTGGAGGATGGCCAGGGACAGGTGGGTGAGGAGGGTCGGGACCATATGGAAGTGGAGTGCCAGGCCCAGTAGAAAGAGGAGAGTAAAAATGAGACAGAGGAGGTGGGAAAATGATGAATGGATGGAGGAGGGCCAGGAGCAGCTGGAGGAGGAGGACCAGGACCAGACGGAGAGGGGTGGGCCAGGACCAGGAAGAAGAAGAAGAAGAGGATCAGCAGACGGAGGAGGGATAGGTTATGGGGGAGAAGGAAGGCCAGGATGAGGCAGAGGAAGAGGATCTATATCGAGGGAAGAGGAGGGACAAAACGAGGAGGAGGAGGAGTCGACATAGACGGACGAGGAAGGCAAGTACCAGGTGGAGGTCCCAGGAGATCCGGAATCAGGCCGAGGACGAAGGCCAGGACAAGGCGGAGCTGGTGGGCCAGTGCTTGGTGGAGGATTTCCAGTACCAGGAAAAGTTGGAGGGCCAGGAAAAGAACGAGAAGGAGGTCAAGACCAAGAGAAGCTGGAGACACAGCATCTAGCAGAGGAGGAGTGCCAGGACCAAGCAGAGGAGGAACTGGATCATGAAGAGGAATTGGGCTAAGACCAGGCTGGAGGCGAGAACCAAGACCAAGCAGAGGATGAGGGCCAGTGCCAGGTGGAGGAGCCAGATGAGGTAGGAGGGCCAGGACCAGGCAGTGGAGGATGGCCACGAGCCGGTGGGTGAGGAGGGGCAGGACCATGTTGAGGATGAGTGCCAGGCCCAGGTGAAGGAGGAGAGTAAAGATGAGACAGAGGAGGTGGGAAAAAGATCAATGCGAGGAGGAGGGCCAGGAGCAGGTGGAGGAGGAGACCCAGGGCCAGACGGATGGGGTTGGGCCAGGACAAGAGCGAAGAAGAAGAAGAGGACCAGAAGAAGGAGGAGGGCCACGATCTGGAGGAGAGCGAAAGCCAGGATGACGCAGAGGAAGGGGACATTCATCGAGGGAGGAGAAGGGCAAAGACTAGGAGGAAGAGGAGGCGGCCTAGGCGGACGAGGAAGGCAAGTACCTGGTGGAGGTCCCAGGAGAGCCAGGTTCTGGCCGAGGACGAAGACTAGGAGTAGCCGGAGTAGGAGGGCCAGTGTTTGGTAGAGGAGGATTACCAGTACCAGGAAGAGTTGGAGGGCCAGGAAAAGAAAGAGAAGAACGGCCAAGACCAGGAGAAAGAGGAGGCGCAGGATCTAGCAGAGAAGGAGGGCCAGGACCAGGCAGAGGAGGAACTGGATCATGAGGAGGAAGAGGCTGAAGACCAGGCTAAAGGTAAGAACCAAGACCAAGCAGAGGATGAGGGCCAGGGTAAGGTGGAGGAGTCATATGGGGTAGGAGGGCCAGGACCAGGCAGTGGAGAATGGCCAAGACCAGGTGGGTGAGGAGGGTCAGGACCATGTGGTGGAGGCGTGCCAAGCCCAGGCGAAGGAGGGGAGTGAAGATGAGACAGAGGAGGAGGCAAAAAGATCATTTGGAGGAGGAGAGCTAGGAGCAGGTGGAGGCGGAAGCCCAGGACCAGACGGAAGGGGATGGGCCAGGACCAGGTAGAGGAAGAGGTCGAGGATCAGCTGAAGGAGGAGGGCCAGGATCTGGAGGAGGAGGAAGGCCAAGATGAGGCAGAGGCAGAGGACCTGGAACGAGGGAGGAGGAGGGCCAAGATTAGGAGGAGGAGGAGGAGGAGGAGGAGGCGACCTAGATGGACGAGGAAGGCAAGTAGCATTTGGCGGTCCCAGGAGAGCCAGGATCTGGCCGAGGATGAAGGCCAGGAGTAGCCGGAGTAGGAGGGCCAGTGTTTGGTAGAGGAGAATTACCAGTACCAGGAAGAGTTGGAGGGCCTGGAACAGAACGAGAAGGAAGCCAAGACCAAGAGAAGGGGGTGGCGCAGGGTCTATCTGAGGAGGAGGGCCAGGACCAGGCAGAGAAGGACCTGGATCGTGAGGAGGAAGCAGGTTAAGACCAGGCTAAAGGCGAGAACCAAGCCCAAGCAGAGGATGAGGGCCTGCGCCAGGTGGAGGGGCTAGATGGGGTAGGAGGGCCAGGACCAGGCAGAGGAGGATGGCCAAGACCAGGAGGGTGAGGAGGAGCAGGGGTAGGGTGAGGAGGGGCAGGACCATTTGGAGGAAGAGTGCCAGGCCCAGGCGAAGGAGGGGAGTGAAGATCAGACGGAAGATTTGGGACAAAGATCATTCGGAGGAGGAGAGCCAGGAGCAGGTGGAGGAGGAGGCCCAGGACCGGACAGATGGGGGTGGGCCAGGACCAGGCAGAAGAAGAAGAAGAGGATCAGCAGAAGGAGGAGGGATAGGATATGGGGGAGAAGGAAGGCCAGGATGAGGCAAAGGAAGACGACGTGAAACGAAGGAGGAAGAGGGCCACACCTAGGAGGAGGAGGAGGCGACCTAGATGGAGGAGGAAGGCAAGTACTGGGTGGAAGTCCCAGGAGAGCCAGGATCTGGCCGAGGACGAAGGCCAGGACAAGGCGGAGCTGAAGGGCCAGTGTTTGGTTCAGGAGGATTACTAGTACCAGGAAGAGGTGGAGGGCCCGGAAAAGAACAAGAAGGAGGCCAAGACCAAGAGAAGGAAGAGGCGCAGGATCTAGCAGAGGAGGAGGGCCAGGACCAGGCAGAGGAGGAACTGGATCATGAAGAGGAATTGGGTTAAGACCAGGCTGAAGGCGAGAACCAAAGCCAAGCAGAGGATGAGGGCCAGTGCCAGGTGGAGGTGCCAGGTGGGGAAGGAGGGCCAGGACCAGGCAGTGGAGGATGGCCAAGACTATGTGGGTGAGGAGGGTCAGGGCCATGTGGAGGAGGAGTGCCAGGCCCAGGCGACGGAGGAGAGTAAAGATGAGACAGAGGAGGTGGGAAAAAGATCAGTGGGAGGAGGAGGGCCAGGAGCAGGTGGAGGAGGGGACCCAGGACCAGATGGTGTCGGTGGGCCAGGACAAGACAGAAGAAGAAGAAGAGGACCAGAAGAAGGAGGAATGCTAGGATCTGGAGGAGAAAGAAGGCACGGATGACGCAGAGGAAGAGGTCCTGGATCGCGGGAGGAGGAGGGCAAAGATTAGGAGGAAGTGGAGGCGGCCTAGATGGACGACGAAGGCAAGTGCCAGCTGGAGGTCAAAGGTGAGCCAGGATCCGACCGAGGACAAAGGCCAGGACTAGCCGGAGAAGGTGGGCCAGTGTTTGGTGGAGGGGGATTACCAGTACCAGGAAGAGTTGGAGGGCCAGGAAAAGATACAGAAGGACGGTCAAGACCAACAGAAAGAGGAGGCGCAGTATCTAGCAGAGAAGGAGGAACAGGACCAGGCAGCGGAGGAACTGGATCATGAGGAGGAAGAGGGTGAAGACCAGGCTAAAGGCAAGAACCAAGACCAAGCAGAGGATGAGAGTCAGGGTAAGGTGGAGGAGCCAGATGGGGTAGGAGGGCCAATCCCATATAGTGGATGATGGCTAAGACCAGGTGGGTGAGGAGGGTCAGGGCTATGTGGAGAAGGTGTGCCAGGTCCATTCGAAGGAGGAGAGTAAAGATGAGACAGAGGAGGTGGGAAAAATATCAATGGGAGGAGAAAGGCCAGGAGCAGGTGGAGGAGGAGACACAGGACCAGACGGATGGGGCTGGGCCAGGACAAGACCGAAGAAGAAGAGGAAGACGACCAGAAGAAGGAGGAGGGCCAGGATCTGGAGGGGAAAGAAAGCCAGGATGACGCAGAGGAAGGGGATCTTGATCGAGGGAGGAGGAGGGCAAAGACTAGGAGGAAGAGGAGGCGGCCTAGGTGGACGATGAAGGCAAGTACCTGGTGGAGTTCCCAGGAGATCCAGGATCTGGACGAGGACGAAGGCCAGGAGTAGCCGGAGTAGGAGGGCCAGTGTTTGGTGGAGGAGGATTACCAGCACCAGGAAGAGTTGGAGGGCCAGGAAAAGAAACAAAAGGACGGTCAAGACCAACAGAAAGAGGAGGCGCAGGATCTAGCAGAGACGGAAGGCCAGGACCAGGCAGCGGAGGAACTGGATCATGAGGAGGAAGATGGTGAAGACCAGGCTAAAGGCAAGAACCAAGACCAAGCAGGGGATGAGGGCCAGGGCATGGTGGAGGAGCCAGATGGGGTAGGAGGGCCAGGACCAGGCCGTGGAGAATGGTCAAGACCAGGTGGGTGTGGAGGGTCAGGACCATGTGGTGGAGGAGGGCCAGGCCCAGGCGAAGAAGGGGAGAAAATATGAGACAGAGGAGGTGGGAAAACATCACTGGGAGGAGGAGAGCTAGGGGCAGGTGGAGGAGGAGGCCCAGGATCAGACATATGGGGTTGGGCCAGGACGAGGCAGAAGAAGAAGAAGAGGATCAGCAGAAGGAGGAGGGTTAGGATATGGGGGAGGAGGAAGGCCAGGATGAGGGAGAGGAAGATGACGTGGAACGAAGTAGGAGAAGGATCAAAACTAGGAGGAGGAGGAGGAGGCGACCTAGATGGAGGACGAAGGCAAGTACTGGTTGGAGGTCCCAGGAAAGCCAGGATCTCGCCGAGGACAAAGGCGTTGACAAGGCGGAGCTGAAAGGTCAATGTTTGGTTCAGGAGGATTACTAGTACCAGGAAGAGTTGGAGGGCCAGGAAAAGAACAAGAAGAAGGCCAAGACCAAGAGAAGGAGGAGGCGCAGGATCTAGCTGAGGAAGAGGGCCAGGACCTGGCAGAGAAAGAACTGGATCAGGAGGGGGAAGAGGGTTAAGACCAGGCTGAAGGCGAGAACCAAGACCAAGCAGAGGATGAGGGCCAGGTCCAGGTGGAAGAGCCAAATGGGGTAGGCGGGCCAGGACCAGGCAGTGGAGAATGGCCAAGGCCTGGTGGGTGAGGACGGTCAGATCGATGTGGAGGAGGAGTGCCAGGCCCAGGCGAAGGAGGGGAGTGAAGCTCAGACAGAGGTGGAGGCAAAAATATCATTTGGAGGAGGAGAGCTAGGAGCAGGTTCAGGAGGAGGCCCAGGACCAGACGGAAGGCGGTGGGCCAGGACCAGGCCGAAGAAGAAGAAGAGGATCAGCAGAAGTAGGAGGTCCACGATCTGGAGGAGAACGAAGGCCAGGATGAAGCAGACGAAGAGGACCTGGATCGAGGGAGGAGAAGGGCCACATCTAGGAGTAGGAGGAGGCGAGCTAGATGGACGAGGAAGGCAAGTACCAGTTGGAGGTCCCAGGAGAGCCAGGATCTGGCCGGGGACGAAGGCAAGGAGTAGCCGTGGTAGGAGGGCCAGTGTTTGGTAGAGAAGGATTACCAGTGCCATGAAGGGTTGGAGGGCCTGGAAAGGAACCAGAAGGACGCCAAGACCAGGAGAAGGAGGATGCGCAGGATCTAGCTGAGGAGGAGGGCCAGGACCAGGCAGAGAAGGAACTGGATCATGAGGAGGAAGAGGGTTAAGACCAGGCTAAAGGCGAGAACCAAGACCACGACCACCAGTGCCAGGTGGAGGAGCCAGATGGGGTAGGAGGGCCAGGACCAGGCAGGGGAGGATGGCCAAGACCAGGTGGGTGAGGAGGGTCAGGATCATGTGGAGGAGGAGTGCCAGGCCAGGGCGAAGGAGGGGGTGAAGATCAGACAGAGGAGGTGGGAAACAGATCACTGGGAGGAGGAGAGCCAAGAGCAGGTGTAGGAGGAGACCCAGGACCAGACAGTTGGGGGTGGGCCAGGACAAGGCTGAAGAAAAAAGAAGAGGACAAGAAGAAGGAGGAGGGACAGGATCTGGAGGAGGAGGAAGTCCAGGATGAGGCAGAGGAAGAGGACCTGGATCGAGGGAGGAGGACGGCAAAGACTAGGAGGAAGAGGAGGCGGCCTAGATGGACGAGGAAGGCAAGTACCAGGTGGAGGTCAAATGTGAGCCAGGATCTGGCCGAGGACAAAGGCCAGGACTAGCCGGAGAAGGAGAGCCAGTTTTTGGTGTAGGAGGATTACCAGTACCAGGAAGAGTTGGAGGGCCAGGAAGTGAAAGAGAAGGACGGCCAAGCCCAGGAGAAAGAAGTGGCGCAGGATCTAGCAGAGGAGGAAGGCAGGACCAGACAGAGGGGGAACTGGATCATGAGGAGGAAGAGGGTAAGGACCAGGCTGAAGGCAGGAACCAAGACCACGTAGAGGATGAGGGCCAGGGTCAGGTGGAGGACCCAGATGGGGTAGGAGGGCCGGTGCCAGGTAGGGGACAATGGCCAGGACCAGGTGGATGAGGAGGGTCGGGACCATGTGGTGGAGGAGGGTGAGGCCCAGGCGAAGAAGGAGAGAGTAAAGGTGAGAGAGAGGAGGTGGGGAAAGGATCATTGGGAGGAGGATAGCCAAGAGCAGGTGGATGAGGAGGCCCGGGGCCAGACAGATGGGGGAGGGTCAGGACCAGGCAGAAGGAGAAGAAGAGGATCAGCATAAGGGGGAGGGATAGGATATGGGGGAGAAGGAAGGCCAGGATGAGGTAGAGGAAGAGGACGTGGGACGCAGGAGAAGGAGGAGGGCCAAAACTAGGAGGAGGAGGAACCTAGATGGAGGAGGAAGGCAAGTACTAGGTGGAGGTCCGAGAGGAGCCAGGATCTGCCCGAGGACGAAGGCCAGGACCAGGCGGAGCTGTAAGAGAAGTGTTTGGTTCAGGAGGATTACTAGTACCAGGAAGAGTTGGAGGGCCAGGAAAAGAACCAGAAGGAGGCCAAGACCAAGAGAAAGAGGAGGCGCAGGATATAGCAGAGGAGAAGGGCCAGGACCAGGCAGAGGAGGAACTGGATCATGAAGAGGAAGAGGGTTAAGACCAGGCTGAAGGCGAGAACCAAGACGAAGCCGAGGATGAGGGCCAGTGCCAGGTGGAGGTGCCAGATGGAGTAGGAGGGCCAGGCCCAGGCAGTGGAGGATGGCCAGGACCAGGTGGGTGAGGAGGGTCCGGACCATGTGAAAGTGGAGTGCCAGGCCCAGTAGAAAGAGGAGAGTAAAAAGGAGACAGAAGAGGTGGGAAAATGATGAATGGAAGGAGGAGGGCCAGGAGCAGGTGGAGGAGGAGGACCAGGAGCAGACAGAAGTGGGTGGGCCAGGACCAAGTAGAAGAAGAAGAAGAGGATCAGCTGAAGTAGGAGGGCCAGGATCTGGAGGAGGAGGAAGGCCAGGATGAGGCAGAGGAAGAGGACCTGGACCAAGGGAGGAGGACGGCCAAGACTCGGAGGAGGAGGAGGGGAGGAGGAGGCACCCAAGATGGACGAGGACGGCAATTACCAGTTGGCGGTCCCAGGAGAGCCAGGATCTGGCCGAGGACGAAGGCCAGGAGTAGCCGGAGTAGGAGGGCCAGTGTTTGGTAGAGGAGGATTACCAGTACCAGAAAGAGTTGGAGGTCGTGGAAAAGAGAGAGAAGGTGGCCAAGACCTAGAGAAGGAGCAGGCGCAGGATCTAGCTGAGGAGGAGGGCCAGGGCCAGGCAGAGGAGGAACTGGATTCTGAGGAGGAAGAGTGTTAAGACCAGGCTAAAGGCGAGAACCAAACCAAGCAGAGGATGAGGGCCAGGGCCAGGTGGAGGAGCCAGACGGGATAGGAGGGCCAGGATCAGGCAGAGGAGGATGGCCAAGACCAGGTGGGTGAGGAGGGTCAGGACAATGTGGAGGAGGAGTGCCAGGCCCAGGCGAAGGAGGGGAGTGAAGACCAGACAAAGGAAGTGGGAATAACGTCATTGGGAGGAGGAGAGCCAGGAGAAGGCGGAGGAGGAGGAGGCCCTGGACCAGAGAAAATGGGGATGTGTCAGGACGGGGCAGAAGAAGAAGAAGAGGATCAGCAGAAGGAGGAGGTATAGGGTATGGGCGAGAAGGAAGGCCAGGATGAGGCAGAGGAAGATGACGTGGAACGAAGGAGGAGGAGGGCCAAAAGTAGGAGAAGGAGGAGGCGACCTAGGTGGAGCAGGAAGGCAAGTACTGGGTGGAGGTACCAGAAGAGCCAGGATCTGGCCGAGGACAAAGGCCAGGAGAAGGCGCAGCTGAAGGGCCAGTGTTTGGTTCAAGAGGATTACTAGTACCAGGAGGAGTTGGAGGGCCAGGAAAAGATCAAGAAGGAGGCCAAGACCAAAGGAAGGAGGAGGGGCAGGATCGAGAAGAGGAGGAGGGCCAGGACCAGGCAGATGAGGAATTTTATCATGAAGAGGAATTGGGTTAAGACCAGGCTGAAGGCGAGAACCAAGACCAAGCAGAGGATGAGGGCCAGTGCCAGGTGGAGGAGCCAGAAGGGGTAGGAGGGTCAGGACCAGGCAGTGGAGGATGGCCAAGACTAGGTGGGTGAGGAGGGTCAGGGCCATGTGGAGGAGGAGTGCCAGGCCCAGGAGACGGAGGAGAGTAAAGATGAGACAGAAGAGGTGCGAAAAAGATCAGTGGGAGGAGGAGGGCCAGGAGCAGGTGGAGGAGGGGACCCAGGACCAGATGGTGGCGGTGGGCCAGGACCAGGCAGAAGAAGAAGAAGAGGATCAGCAGAAGGAGGAGGGATAGGATAGGGGGGAGAAGGAAGGCCAGGATGAGGCAGAGGAAGATGACGTGGAACGAAGGAGGGGTAGGGCCAAAACTAGGAGGAGGAGTAGGCGACCTAACGGGAGGAGGAAGGCAAGTACTGAGTGGAGGTCCCGGGAGAGCCGGCATCTGGCCGAGGACGAAGGCCAGGACAAGGCGGAGCGGAAGGGCCAGTGTTTGGTTCAGGAGGATTGCTAGTACCAGGAAGAGTTGGAGGGCCAGGAAAAGAACAAGAAGGAGGCCAAGACCAAAAGAAGGAGGAGCCGCAGGATCTAGAAGAGGCGGAGGGCCAGGACCAGGCAGAGAAGGAACTGGATCATGAAGAGGAATTGGGTTAAGACCTGGCTGAAGGCGAGAACCAAGACCAAGCAGATGATGAGGGCCAGTGCCAGGTGGAGGACCCAGATGGGGTAGGAGGGCCAACCCCATATAGTGGAGGATGGCCAAGACCAGGTGGGTGAGGAGGGTCAGGGCCATGTGGAGGAGGAGTACCAGGCCCATTCGAAGGAGGAGAGTAAAGTTGAGACAGAGGAGGTGGGAAAAATATCAATGGGAGGAGAAAGTCCAGGAGCAGGTGGAGGAGGAGGCACAGGACCAGACGGACGGGGGAGGGGGGCGGGGGGCCAGTACAAGACTGAAGAAGAAGAGGAAGAGGACCAGAAGAAGGAGGAGGGCCAGGATCTGGAGGGGAAAGAAAGCCAGGATGACGCAGAGGAAGGGCATCTAGATGGAGGGAGGAGGAGGGCAAAGACTAGGAGGAAGAGGAGGAGGCCTAGGTGGACGATGAAGGCAAGTACCTGGTGGAGTTCCCAGGAGATTCAGGATCTGGACGAGGACGAAGGCCAGGTGTAGCCGGAGTAGGAGGGCCAGTGTTTGGTGGAGGAGGATTACCAGTACCAGGAAGAGTTGGAGGGCCAGGAAAAGAAGGAGAAGGACGGCCAAGACCAGGAGATAGAGGAGGCGCAAGATTTAGCAGAGAAGGAGGGCCAGGACCAGGCAGCGGAGGAACTGGATCATGAGGAGGAAGAGGGTGAAGATCAGGCTAAAGGTAAGCACCAAGACCAAGCAGAGGATGAGGGCTAGGGTAAGGTGGAGGATCCATATGCGATTTGAGGGCCAGGACCAGGCAGTTGCTAATGGCCAAGACCAGGTGGGTGAGGAGGGTCAGGACCATGTAGTGGAGGCGTGCCAGGCCCAGGAGAAGGATGGGAGTGAAGATCAGACAGAGGCGGAGGCAAAAAGATCATTTGGAGGAGGAACCAGGAGCTGGTTCCTCCTGAACCAAACACTGGCCCTTCAGCTCCGCCTTGTCCTGGCCTTCGTCTTTGGCCAGATTCCGGCTCTCCCGGGACCTCCACCCAGTACGTGCCTTCCTCCTCCCTCTAGGTCGCCTACTCTTCCTCCTAGTTTTGGCCCTACCCCTTCTTCTTTCCACGTCCTCTTCCTCTGCCTCCTCCTGGCCTGGCCCTCCTCCTTCTTCTAGTCCTCTTCTTCATCTTCTGCCTTGTCCTAGCCCACCCCCATCCGTCTGGTCCTGGGTCTCCTCCTCCACCTGCTCCTGGCCCTCCTCCTCCCATTGATTTTTTCCCCACCTCCTATGCCTCATTTTTACTCTCCTCCTTCGCCTGGGCCTGGCACTCCTCCTCCACATGGTCCTGACCCTCCTCACCCACCTGGTCATGGCCATCCTCTACTGCCTGGACCTGGCCCTCCTACACCATCTGGCTCCTCCACCTGGCACTGGCCCTCATCCTCTTGGTCCTGGTTCTCGCCTTCAGCCTGGTCTTAACCCAATTCCGTTTCATGATCCAGTTCCTCCTCTGCCTGGTCCTGGCCCTCCTCCTCTGCTAGATCCTGCGCCTCCTCCTTCTCTTGGTCATGGCCTCCTTCTTGTTCTTTTCCTGGCCCTCCAACTCTTCCTAGTACTAGTAATCCTCCTGAACCAAACACTGGCCCTTCAGCCCCGCCTTGTCCTGGCCTCCGTCCTCGGCCAGATCCTGGCTTTCCTGGGACCTCCACCTAGTACTTGCCTTCCTCCTCCATCTAGGTCGCCTCCTCCTCCTCTTAGTTTTGGCCCTCCTCCTCCTTCGTTCCACGTCATCTTCCTCTGCCTCATCCTGGCCTTCCTTCTCCCCCATATCCTATCCCTCCTCCTTCTGCTGATCCTCTTCGTATTCTTCTTCCTGGTCCTGGCCCACCCCCATCTTTCTAGTCCTGGGCCTCCTCCTCCACCTGCCCCTGGATCTCCTCCTCCCAATGATCTTTTTCCCACCTTCTCTGTCTGATCCTCACTCCCCTCCGTCGCCTGGGCCTGGCACTCTTCCTCCACATGGTCCTGTCCCTCCTCAGCCACCTGGTGTAGGTCATCCTCTTCTGCTTGGTCTTGGCCCTCCTACCCCATCTGGCTCCTCCACCTGGCACTGGCCCTCATCCTCTGCTTGGTCTTGGTTCTTGCCTTTAGCCTGGTCTTAACCTTCTTCCTCCTCATGATCCAGTTCCTCCTCTGCCTGGTCTTGGCCCACCTCCTCAGCTAGATCCGGCACCTCCTCCTTCTCTAGGTCTTGGTCTCCTTCTCGTTCTTTTCCTGGCCCTCCAATTCTTCCTGGTACTGGTAATCCTCCTCCACCAAACACTGGCCCTCCAGCTCTGCCTTGTTGTGGACTTCGTCCTCGGCCAGATCCTGGATCTCCTGGGACCTACACCTGGTACTTGCCTTCCTCGTAAACTTACCTCGCCTCCTCCTCCTCCTACCTTTGGCCCTCCTCCTCCCTCGATCCAGGTCCTATTCGTCTGCTTCATCCTGGCCTTCCTTCCCCTCCAGATCGTGGACCTCCTACTTCTGCTGATCCTCTTCTTCTTCTGCCTGGTACTAGCCCACCCTCTTCCGTCTGGTCCTGGGCCTCCTCCTCCACCAGCTCCTGGCTTTCCTCCTCCCATTGATCTTTTTCCCCCCTCCTTTGTCTCATCTTTACTCTCCTTCTTCGCCTGGGCCTGGCCCCCCTCTACCACATGGTCCTGGCCCTCCTCACCCACCTGGTCTAGGCCATGCTCCACTGCCTGGTCCTGGCCCTCCTTTCCCATCTGGCTCCTCCACCTGACCCTGGCCCTCATCTTCTGCTTGGTCTTGGTTCTTGCTTTCAGCCTGGTCTTAACCCTCTTCCTCCTCATGATCCAGTTCCTCCTCTGCCTAGTGCTGGCCTTCCTCTTCTGCTAGATCCTGCGCCTCCTCTTTCTCTTGGTCTTGGCCGTCCTTCTCTTTCTTTTCCTGGCCCTTCAACTCTTCCTGGTACTGGTTATCCTCCTTCACCAAACACCGGCCCTCCTTCTCCGGCTAGTCCTGGCCCTTATCCTCGGCCAGATCCTGGCTGACTTTGACCTCCACCTGGTACTTGCCTTCCTCGTGCATCTAGGCCGCCTCCTCTTCCTCCTAGTCTTTGCCCTCCTCCTCCCTCGATCCAGGTCCTCTTCCTCTGCCTCATTCTGCCCTTCCTCCTCCTCCAGATCCTGGCCCTCCTCCTTCTTCTGGTCCTCTTCTTCATCTTCTGCCTTGTCCTAGCCCACCCCCATCCGTCTGGTCCTGGGTCCCCTCCTCCACCTGCTCCTGGCCCTCCTTCTCCCATTGATTTTTTTCCCCACCTCTACTGTCTCATCTTTGCTCTCCTCCTTCGCCTGGGCCTGGCACCCCTCCTCCACATGGTCCTGACCCTCCTCACCCACCTGGTCTTGGCCATCCTCCACTGCCTGGTCCTGGCCCTCCTAAACCATCTGGCTCCTCCACCAGGCACTGGCCCTCATCCTCTTGGTCCTGGTTCTCGCCTTCAGCCTGGTCTTAACCCAATTCCTTTTCATGATCCAGTTCCTCCTCTGCCTGGTCCTGGCCCTCCTCCTCTGCTAGATCCTGCGCCTCCTCCTTCTCTTGGTCTTGGCCACCTTCTTGTTCTTTTCCTGGCCCTCCAACTCTTCCTGGTACTAGTAATCCTCCTGAACCAAACACTGGCCCTTCAGCCCCGCCTTGTCCTGGCCTTCGTCCTCGGCCAGATCCTGGCTCTCCTGGGACCTCCACCTAGTACCTATCTTCCTCCTCCATCTAGGTCGCCTCCTCCTCCTCCTAGTTTTGGCCCTCCTCCTCCTTCGTTCCACGTCATCTTCCTCTGCCTCATCCTGGCCTTCCTTCCCCCCATATCCTATCCCGCCTCCTTCTTCTGGTCCTCTTCTTCATCTTCGGCCTTGTCCTAGCCCACCCCCATCTGTCTGGTCCTGGGCCTCCTCCTCCACCTGCTCCTGGATCTCCTCCTCCCAATGACCTTTTTCCCACCTCCTCTGTCTGATTTTCACTCCTCTCCTTCGCCTGGGCCTGGCACTCCTCCTCCACGTGGTCCTGACCCTCCTCATCCACCTGGATTTGGCCATCCTCCTCTGCCTGGTCCTGGCCCTCCTACCCCATCTGGCTCTTCCACCGGGCACTGGCCCTCATCCTCTGCTTGGTCTTGGTGCCCGCATTCAGCCTGGACTTAACCTTCTTCCTCCTCATTTTCCAGTTGCTCCTCTGCCTGGTCCTGGCCCTCCTCCTCAGCTAGATCCTGCGCCTCCTCCTTCTCTTGTTCTTGGCCTCCTTCTCGTTCTTTTCCTAGCCCTCCGACTCTTCCTGGTACTGGTAATCCTCCTCCAACAAATACTTGCCCTCCAGCTCCGCCTTGTCCTGGCCTTGGTCCTCGGCCAGATCCTGGATCTCGTGGGACCTCCACCTGGTATTTGCCTTCCTCGTCCATCTACGTTGCCTCCTCCTCCTCCTAGTCTTGGCCCTCCTCCTCCCTCGGTCCAGGTCTTCTTCCTCTGCCTCATCCTGGCCTTGCACGTCCTCCAGATCCTGGCCCTCCTCCTTCTGCTGATCCTCGTCCTCTTCTTCTACCTGGTCTTGGCCCACTCCCTTCCGTGTGTTCCTGGGCCCGCTCCTCCACCTGCTCCTAGCTCTCCTCCTCCAAATTATATTTTCGCGTCCTCCAATGTCTGATCTTCACTCCTCTCCTTCGCCTGGGCTTGGCACCCCTCCTCCACATCGTTCAGACCGTCCTCACCCACCTGGTCCTGGCCATTCCCCACTGTCTGGTCCTGGCCCTCCTACCCCATCTGGCTCTTCCATCGGGCACTGGCCCTCATCCTCTGCTTGGCCTTGGTTCTCGCCTTCAGCCTGGACTTAACCTTCTTCCTCCTCATGATCCAGTTCCTCCTCTGCCTGGTCCTGGCCCTCCTCCTCAGCTAGATCCTGCACCTCCTCCTTCTCTTGGTCTTGGCCTCCTTCTCGTTCTTTTCCTGGCCCTCCAACTCTTCCTGGTACTACTAATCTTCCTCCACCAAACACTGGCCCTCCAGCTCCGCCTTATCCTGGCCTTCGTCCTCGGCCTGATCCTGGATCTCCTGGGACCTCCACATGGTATTTGCCTTTCACGTCCGTCTAGCTCGCCTCCTCCTCCTCCTAGTTATGGCCCTCCTCCTCCCTAGATCCAGGTCTTCTTCGTCTGCCTCATCCTGGCCTTCCTTCTCCTCCAGATTGTGGACCACCTACTTCTGCTGATCCTCTTCTTCTTCTGCCTGGTCCTGTTCCACCCACTTCCGTCTGTTCCTGGGCCTCCTCCTCCAATCTGCTCCTGGCGATCCTCTTCCCAATGATCGTTCCCCACTTCCTCTACCTCATCATTACTCTCCTTCTTCGCCTGGGCCTCGCACTCCTCCACCGCATGTTCCTGAACCTCCTCACCCACCTGGTCTTGGCCATTCTCCACTGCCTGGTCCTGGCCCTCCTACCCCATCTGGCTCCTCCACCTGACCCTGGCCCTCATCCTCTGCTTGGTCTTGGTTCTTGCTTTCAGCCTGGTCTGAACCCTCTTCCTCCTTATGATCCAGGTCCTCCTCTGCCTATTCCTGGCCCTCCTCTTCCGCTAGATCCTGCGCCTCTCATTTCTCTTGGTCTTGGCCGTCCTTCTCTTTCTTTTCCTGGCCCTTCAACTCTTCCTGGTACTGGTTATCCTCCTCCACCAAACACTGGCCCTCCTTCTCCCGCTAGTCCTGGCCTTTATCCTCGGCCGGATCCTGGCTCACCTTTGACCTCCAACTGGTACTTACCTTCCTCGTGTATCTAGGCCGCCTCCTATTCCTCCTAGTCTTTGCCCTCCTCCTCCCTCGATCCAGGTCCTCTTCCTCTGCCTCATTCTGCCCTTCCTCCTCCTCCTCCAGATCCTGGCCCTCCTCCTTCTTCTGGTCCTCTTCTTCATCTTCTGCCTTGTCCTAGCCCACCCCCATCCGTCTGGTCCTGGGTCTCCTCCTCCACCTGCTCCTGGCCCTCCTCCTCCCATTGATTTTTTCCCCACCTCCTATGCCTCATTTTTACTCTCCTCCTTCGCCTGGGCCTGGCACTCCTCCTCCACATGGTCCTGACCCTCCTCACCCACCTGGTCATGGCCATCCTCTACTGCCTGGACCTGGCCCTCCTACACCACCTGGCTCCTCCACCTGGCACTGGCCCTCATCCTCTTGGTCCTGGTTCTCGCCTTCAGCCTGGTCTTAACCCAATTCCATTTCATGATCCAGTTCCTCCTCTGCCTGGTCCTGGCCCTCCTCCTCTGCTAGATCCTGCGCCTCCTCCTTCTCTTGGTCATGGCCTCCTTCTTGTTCTTTTCCTGACCCTCCAACTCTTCCTAGTACTAGTAATCCTCCTGAACCAAACACTGGCCCTTCAGCCCCGCCTTGTCCTGGCCTTCGTCCTCGGCCAGATCCTGGCTTTCCTGGGACCTCCACCTAGTACTTGCCTTCCTCCTCCATCTAGGTCGCCTCCTCCTCCTCTTAGTTTTGGCCCTCCTCCTCCTTCGTTCCACGTCATCTTCCTCTGCCTCATCCTGGCCTTCCTTCTCCCCCATATCCTATCCCTCCTCCTTCTGCTGATCCTCTTCGTATTCTTCTTCCAGGTCCTGACCCACCCCCATCTTTCTACTCCTGGGCCTCCTCCTCCACCTGCTCCTGGATCTCCTCCTCCCAATGATCTTTTTCCCACCTTCTCTGTCTGATCCTCACTCCCCTCCTTCGCCTGGGCCTGGCACTCTTCCTCCACATGGTCCTGTCCCTCCTCACCCACCTGGTCTAGGTCATCCTCCTCTGCTTGGTCCTGGCCCTCCTACCCCATCTGGCTCCTCCACCTGGCACTGGCCCTCATCCTCTGCTTGGTCTTGGTTCTTGCCTTTAGCCTGGTCTTATCCCTCTTCCTCTTCATAATCCAGTTCCTCCTCTGTCTGGTCCTGGCCCTCCTCCTCAGCTAGATACTGCGCCTCCTCCTTCTTTTGGTCTTGGCCTCCTTCTCAATCTTTTCCAGGCCCTCCAGATCTTCCTCATACTGGAAATCCTCCTCTACCAAACACTGGCCCTCCTACTCAGGCTACTCCTGACTTTCGCCCTCGGCCAGATCCTGGATCTCCTGGGACCTCCAACTGGTACTTGCCTTCCTCGTCCATCTAGGTCGCCGCCTCCCCCTCCTAGTCTTGGCCCTCCTCCTCCCTCTATCCAGGTCCTCTTCCTCTGCCTCATCCTGGCCTTGCTCTTCCTCCAGATCCTGGCCCTCCTCCTTCTGATGCTCCTCGTCCTCTTCTTCTACCTGGTCCTGCCCCACCCCCTTCCGTCTGGTCCTGGGCCTCCTCCTCCACCTGCTCCTAGCTCTCCTCTTCCAAATGATCTTTTTGCCTCCTCCTCTGTCTGATTTTCACTCCTTGCCTTCGCCCGGGCCTGGCACACCTCCTCCACATCGCTCTGAACGTCCTCACCCACTTGGCCCTGGCCATTCTCCACTGCCTGGTCCTGACCCTCCTACCCCATCTGGCCCTTCCACCGAGCACTGGCCCTCGTCATCTGCTTGGGCTTGGTCCTCGCCATCAGCCTGGTCTTAACCCTCTTCCTCCTCATGATCCAGTTCCTCCTCTGCCTGGTCTTGGCCCAGCTCCTCGGCTAGATACGGCACTTCCTCCTTTTCTAGGTCTTGGCCTCCTTCTCGTTCTTTTCCTGGCCCTCCATCTCTTCCTGGTACTGGTAATCATCCTCCACCAAACACTGGCCCTCCAGCTCCGCCTTGTCCTGGCCTTCGTCCTCGGCCTGATCCTGGATCTCCTGGGACCTCCACATGGTATTTGCCTTTCACGTCCGTCTAGCTCGCCTCCTCCTCCTCCTAGTTTGGGCCCTCCTCCCTCCCTCGATCCAGGTCTTCTTCGTCTGCCTCATCCTGGCCTTTCTTCCCCTCCAGATCGTGGACCTCCTACTTCTGCTGATCCTCCTCTTCTTCTGACCGGTCCTGGCCCACCCTCTTCCGTCTAGTCCTGGGCCTCCTCCTCCACCTGCTCCTGGCTCTCCTCCTCACAATGATATTTTTACCTCCTCCACTATCTGATCATTATACTCCTCCTTCGCCCCGGCCTGGCAATCCTCTTCCACATGGTCCTGACCCACCTCACCCAACTGGTCTTGGACATCCTCTGTCCAGAAACGCTCTGGCCATGTTACTCCCCTCCTCAAAAATCTCCAGTGGCTACCAATCAACCTACGCATCAGGCAGAAATTCCTCACCTTCGGTTTCAAGGCTCTCCATCACCTCGCCGCCACGTACCTCACCTCCCTTCTCTCCTTCTACAGCCCAGCCCGCCCCCTCAGCTCCTATGCCGCTAAGCTCCTCACCGTGCCTCGTTCTCGCCTGTCCGGCCGTCGACGTCTTCCCCCTGGCCTGGAATGCTCTCCCTTCCCGCAACCGCCAACTAGCTCTCTTCCTCCCTTCAAGGCCCTGCTGAGAGCTCAGTTCATCCAGGAGGCCTTCCCAGACCGAGCCGAGCCCTCTCCTTCCTCTCCCCCTCCTCCACCTCCGCATCCCCCCCGCCTTACCTCCTTCGCTTCCCCACCGCACCCGTATATATGTATATATGTGTGTACGTATTTATTACTCTATTTACTTATTTATTTTACTAGTACGTATTTATTCTCCTTATTTTATTTGGTTAATATGTTTTGTTTTGTTCTTTGTCTCCCCCTTCTAGACTGCGAGACCACTGTTGGGTAGGGGCGGTCCTTATAGGTTGCCAACTTGTCCTTCCCAAGCGCTTAGTGCAGTGCTCTGCACACAGTAAGCGCTCAATAAATACGGTTGAATGAATGAATAGGTCGCCTCCTCCTCTTCCTAGTCTTGGCCCTCTTCCTGCCTCGGTCCACGTCCTCTTCCTCTGCCTCATCCTGGCCTTCCTCCTCCTCCAGATCCTAGCCCTCCTCCTTCTGCCGATCCTCTACTTCTTCTTCTGCCTGGTCCTGGCCCACGCCCTTCTGTCTGGTCCTGGGCCTCTTCCTCCACCTGCTCCTAGCTCTCCTCCTTTTTTGCCTCCTCCTCTTTCGGATCTTCACTCTCCTCCTTTGCCTGGGCCTGGCACTCCTCCTCCACGTGGTCCTAACCCTCCGCACTCACCTGGTCTTGGCCATCCTCCACTGCCTGGTCCTGGCCCTCCTACCCCATCTGGCTCCTTCACCTGACCCGGGCCCTTACCCTCTGCTTGGTCTTGGTTCTCGCCTTCATCCCGCTCTGAACCCTCTTACTCCTCATGATCCACTTCCTCGTCTGCCTGGTCCTGGGCCTCCTCCTCAGCTAGATCCTATGCCCTCTCCTTCTCTTGGCCTTGGCCCTCCATCTCGTTCCTTTCCTGGCCCTCCAACCCTTCCTGGTACTGGTAATCCTCCTCCACCAAACACTGGCCCACCAGCACCACCTTGTCCGGGCCTTCGTCCTCGGCCAGATCTTGGCTCTCCTGGGACCTCCACCTGGTACTTGCCTTCCTCGTCCATCTAGGTCGCCTACTCTTCCTCCCAGTCTTTGCCCTCCTCCTCCCTCGATCCAGGTCCTCTTCTTCTACTTCAACCCGGCCTTCCTACTCTTCCAGATCATGGCCCTCCTCCTTCTGCTAGTCCTCTTCCTCATCTTCAGCCTGGTCCGGGCCCACCACCATTCGTCTGGTCCTGGGCCTCCTCCTCCACCTGCTCCTAGCTCTCCTCCCCCAAATGATATTTTTACCCCCTTCACTGTCTGATCTGCACTCTCTTCCTTCGCCTGGTCCTGGCACTCCTCCTCCACATGGTCCTGTCCCTCCTCACCCACCTGGTCCTGGCCATCCTCCACTGCCTGGTCCTGGCCCTCCTACCCCATCGGGCTCCTCCACCAGACGCAGGCCCTCCTCCGCTGCTTGGTCTTCGTTCTTGCCTTCAGCCTGGTCTTAACCCTCTTCCTCCTCATAATCCAGTTCTTCCTCTGCCTGGTCCTGCTCCTCCTCCTCTGCTAGATCCTGCGCCTCCTCCTTCTCTTGGTCTTGGCCTCCTTCTCGTTGTTTTCCAGGCCCTCCAGCTCTTCCTGCTACTGGCAATCCTCCTCCACCAAAAACTGGCCCTCCTTCTCCGGCTAGTCCTGGCCTTTGTCCTCCGTCAGATCCATTCTTTTCTGGGACCGCCATCTGGTTCTTGTCTTCCTCGTCCATCTAGGTCACCTCCTCCTCTTCGTAGTCTTGGCCATCCTCTTCCCTCGATCCTGGTCCTCTGTCTCTGCCTCATCCTGGCGTTCCTCCTCTTCCAGATCCTGGCCTTCCTCCTTCTGCTGATCCTCTTCTTCTTCTCCTGCCTGGTCCTGGCCCACCCCCTTCCGTATGGTCCTGGGCTCATCCTCCATCCCATTCTGGTTCTCCTCCGCCCAGTGATTTTTCTCCCCTCATCTGTCTGATACTAGCTCCCCTCCTTCGGCTGGGCCTGGTACTCCTCCTCCACATTACTCCTCCTCCACATGGTCATGACCCTCCTGAACAACCTGGTATAGGCTATTCTCCACTGCCGGGTGCAGGCCCTCCTACCCCATCTGGCTCCTCCACCTGGCGCTGGCTCTCATCCTCTGCTTGGTCTTGGTTCTTGCCTTCAGCCCGGTCTGAACCCTATTCCTCCTCTTGATCCAGTTCCTCCTCTGCCTGGTCCTGGCCCTCTTCCTCGGCTAGATCCTGCACCTTCTCCTTCTCTTGGTCTTGGCCCTCCTTCTCGTTCTTTTCCTGGCCCTCCAACTCTTCCTGGTACCGGTAACACTCCTCCACCAAACACTGGGCCACCAGCTCCGCCTTGTCCGGGCCTTCGTCCTCAGCCAGATCCTGGGACCTCCTCCTCCTCCTCCTTGTCTTGGCCCTACTTCTCCCTCGATTCAGGTCTTCTTCCTCTGCCTAAGCCTGGCCTTCCTTCTCCTCCTGATCCTGGTCCTCCTGCTTCTGCTGGTCCTCTTCTTCTTCTTCTGCCTGGTCCTGGCACAACCCCATCCCTCTAGTCCTGGGCCTCCTCCTCCACCTGATCCTGGCTCTCCTCCTCTCAATGATCTTTTTCCCTCCTCCACTGTCTGATCTTCACTCTCCTCCTTTGCCTGGGCCTGGCATCCCTCCTCCACATGGTCCTGACCCTCCTCACCCACCTGGTCTTGGCCATCCTCCACTGTCTGGTCCTGGTCCTCCTACCCCATCTGGCTCCTCCACCTGACCCAGACCCTCATCCTCTTCTTCGTCTTGGTTCTCGCCTTCAGGTCGTCTTTACCCTCTATCTCCTCATGATCCAGTTCCTCCTCTGCCTGGTCCTGGCCCTCCTCCTCTGCTAGCTCCTGCGCCTCCTCCTTCTCTTGGTCTTGGGCCCCTTCTCATTCCTTTCCAGGCCCTCCAACTCTTACTCGTACTGGTAATCCTCCTCCACCAAACACTGGCCCTCCTACCCCGGTTACTCCTGGCGTTCGTCCACGCCCAGATCCTGGCTCTCCAGGGACCTCCACCTGGTACTTGCCTTCCTCGTCCATCTAGGTCGCCTCCTCCTCCTCCTAGTCTTGGCCCTCCTCCTCCCTCGGTCAAAGGCCAGCCACGTCCTCTGCCTCATCCTGGCCTTCCTCCTCCTCCTGAGATCCTGGCCCTCCTCCTTCTGTTTATCCTCCTCTTTTTCTTCTGCCTGGTCTGGTCCACCCCCTTCCGTCGGGTCAAGTGCCTTCCTTCTCCTCCTGATCCTGGCCCTCCTGCTTCTGCTGGTCCACTTCTTCTTCTTCTGCCTGGTCCTGGCACAACCCCATCGCTCTAGTCCTGGGCCTCCTCCTCCACCAGCCCCTGGCTCTCCTCCTCCCAGTGATCTTTTTCCCCTCCTCCACTGTCTGATCTTCACTCTCCTCCTCCGCCTGGGCCTGGCACTCCTCCTCCGCATCGTCCTGACCCTCCTCACCCACCTGGTCTTGATCATCCTAAACTGGCTGGTCCTGGCCCTCCTACCCCATCTGGCTCCTCCACCTGACCCTGGCCCTCATCCTCTGCTTGGTCTTGCTTCTCTCCTTCAGCCCTGTCTGTACCTCTTCCACCTCATGATCCAGTTCCTCCTCTGCCTGGTCCTAGCCCTCCTCCTCAGCTAGATCCTGCGCCTCCTCCTTCTCTTGGTCTTGGCCCTCCTTCTCGTTCTTTTCCTGTCCCTCCAACTCTTTCTGGTACTGGTAATTTTCCTCCACAAAACACTGGCCCTTCTTCTCCGGCTAGTCCTGGCCTTAGTCTTCGGCCGGGTCCTGGCTCTCCTGGGACCTCCATCTGGTACTTGCCTTCGTCGTCCATCTAGGTCGCCTCCTCATCCTCCGAGTCTTTGCCCTCCTCCTCGCCCGATCCAGGTCCTCTTCCTCTGCCTCATCCTGGACTTCCTTCTTCGCCTGATCATGGCCCTCCCCCTTCAGCTGGTCCTCTTCTTCTTCTACTGCCTGGTCCAGACCCACCCCCATCCGTCTGGTCCTGGGCCTCCTCCTCCACCTGCTCCTGGCTCTCCTCCTCCCAAAGATATTTTTCCCTCCTCCACTGTCTGTCCTTCACTCCCCTCCTTCGCCTGGGCCTGGCACCCCTCCTCCACACGGTCCTGACCCCTCCTCACCCGCCTGGTCGTGGCCATCCTCCACTGCCTGGTCCTGGCCCTCCTACCCCATCTGGCTCCCCCAACTGGCACTGGCCCGCATCCTCTGCTTGGCCTTGGTCTTGCCTTCAGACTGGTTTTAACCCTCGTCCTCCTCATGATCCAGTTCCTCCTCTGCCTGGTCCTGGGCCTCGTCTTCTGCTAGATCCTGCGCCTCCTCCTTCTCTTGGTCTGGGCCTCCTTCTCGTTCTTTTCCTGGCCCTCCAGCTCTTCCTGGTGCTGGCAATACTCCTCCACCAAACACTGGCCCTCCTAGTCCGGATAATCCTGACATTCGTCCCCGCCCGTATCCTGGCTCTCCTGAAACCTCCACCTGGTACTTGCCTTCCTCGTCCATCTAGGTCGCCTCCTCCTCTTGGTAGTCTTGGCCCTCCTCTTCCCTCGATCCAGGTGCTCTACCTCTGCCTCATCCTGGCGTTCCTCCTCCTCCAGACCCTGGCCTTCCTCCTTCTGCTGATCCACTTCTTCTTCTTCTGCCCGGTCCCGGCCCGCCCCCTTCCGTATGGTCCTGGGCCTCCCCTCCGTCCCCTCCTGGCTCCCCTCCACCCAGTGACTTTTTCTCACCTCCTCTGTCTGATTTTCACTCCCGTCCTTCCCCTGGGCCTGGTACCCCTCCACCACATGGTCCTGACCCTCCTCACCCACCTGATCCTGGCCATTCTCCACTGCCTGGTCCTAGCGCCCCTACCCCATCTGGCTCCTCCACCTGACCCTGGCCCTCATCCTCTGCTTGGTCTTGGTTCTCGCCTTCAGCACGGTCTGAACCCCCTTCCTCCTCATGATCCAGTTCCTCCTCTGCCTGTTCCTGCTCCTCCGCATCCGCTTCCTCCTTCTCTTTCTCTTGGCCTCCTTCGCGTTCTTTTTCTGGCCCTCCAAATCTACCTGGTACTGGTACTCCTCCTCCACCAAACACTGGCCCTCCAGCTCCGTCTTGTCCTGGCCTTCGTCCTCGGCCAGGTATTGGCTCTCCTGGGACCTCCACCTGGTGCTTGCCTTCCTCGTCCGTCTAGGTCGCCTCCTCTTCCTCCTAGTCTTTGCCCTCCCCCTCCCTCGATCCAGGTCCACTTCCTCTGCTTCATCCTGTCCTTCCTTCTCCTCCAGATCCTGGCCTTAGTCCTTCTGCTGATCCTCCTCTTCTTCTTCTGCCTGGTCCTGGGCCACGCCCTTCCGTCTGGCCCTGGGCCTCCTCCTCCACCTTTTCCTGGCTCTCCTCCCCCCAGTGACCTTTTTCCCACTTCCTCTGTCTGATGGTGACTCCACTCCTTCAGCTGGGCCTGGAACTCCTCCTCCACATGGTCCTGACCCTCCTCACCCACCTGGCCTTGGCCATTCTCCACTGCCGGGGCCAGGCCCTCCTACCCCATCTGGCTCCTCCACCTGGCCCTGGCTCTCATCCTCTGCTTGGTCTTGGTTCTCGCCTTCAGCCCGTTCTGAACCCTCCTCCTCGTCATGATCCAGTTCCTCCTGTGCCTGGCCCTGGCCCTCTTCCTCTGCTAGATCCAGCGCCTTCTCCTTCTCTTGGTCTTGGCCCTCCTTCTCGTTCTTTTCCTGGCCCTCCAACTCTTCCTGGTACCGGTAACACTCCTCCACCAAACACTGGGCCACCAGCTCCGCCTTGTCAGGGCCTTCGACCTCCACCAGATTCTGGGACCTCCACCTGGTACTTGCCTTCCTCGTCAATCTAGGTTGCCTCCTCTTCCCCCTAGTCTTTGCCCTCCTCCTCCCTCGATCCAGGTCGTCTTCCTGTCCCTAATCCTGGTCTTCCTTCTCCTCCTGATTCTGGCCCTCCTCCTTCGGCTGGTCCTCTTCTTCCTTTGCTGCCTGGTCCTGGTCCACCCCCCTCCGTCTGGTCCTGGGCCTCGTCCTCCACCTGATCCTGGCTCTGCTCCTCCCAATGATCCTTTCCCCCCCTCCACTGTCTGATCATCATTCTCCTTCACCTGGGCCTGGCAATCCTCCTTCGCATGGTCCTGACCCTCCTCACCCACCTGATCTTGGCTATCCTTTCTCCAGAAACGCTCGGAGCATGTTACTCCGCTCCTCAAAAATTCCCAGTGGCTACCAATCAACCTACGCATCAGGCAGAAACTCCTCACCCTCAGCTTCAAGGCTCTCCATCACCTCGCCCCCTCCTACCTCACCTCCCTTCTCTCCTTCTACAGCCCAGCCCACACCCTCTGCTCCTCTGCCGCTAATGCCCTCACCGTGCCCCATTCTCGCCTGTCCCGCCGTCGACCCCGGCCAACCTCATCCCGCTGGCCTGGAATGCCCTCCCTCCCCACATCCGCCAAACTAGCTTTCTTTCTCGCTTCAAGGCCCTACTGAGAGCTCACCTCCTCCAGGAGGCCTTCCCAGACTGAGCCCCCTCCTTCCTCTCCCCCTACTCCCCCTATCCATCCCCCTGCCTTACCTCCCTCGCTTCCCCACAGCACCTGTGTATATGTATATATGTTTGTACGTATTCATTACTCTATTTACTTATTTATTTTGCTAGTACATATTTATTGTACTTATTTTATTTTGTTAATATGTTTTGTTTTGTTCTCTGCTTCCCCCTTCTAGACTGCTAGGCCACTGTTGGGTAGGGACGGTCCCTATAGGTTGGCAACTTGTACTTCCCAAGCGCTTTGTACAGTGCTCTGCACACAGTAAGCGCTCAATAAATACGACTGAATGACTAAACAGGTCACCTCCTCCTCTTCTTAATTTTGGCTCTCCTCCTCCCTCGGTCCAGGTCCTCTTCCTCGACCTCATCCTGGCCTTCCTCCTCCCCCAGATCCTGGCCCTCCTCCTTCTGCTGATTCTCTACTTCTTCTTCTGCCTGGTCCTGGCCCAACCCCTTCTGTCTGGTCCTGGGCCTCCTCCTCCACCTGTTCCAAGCTCTCCCCCTCCAAGTGATCTTTTGGGTTCCTCCTCTGTTTGGTCTTCCCTCTCCTTCTTTACCTGGGCCTGGCACCCCTACTCCACATGGTCCAGACCCTCCTCACCCACCTGGTCTTGGCCATCCTCCACTGCCTGGTCCTGGCCCTCCTACCCCATCTGGCTCCGCCACCTGACCCGTGCCCTCATCCGCTGCTAGGTCTTGGTTCTCGCCTTCAGCCCGGCATGAACCCTCTTATTCCTCATGATCCAGTTCCTATTCTGCCTGTTGCTAGCCCTCCTCCTCAGCTAGATCCTGCGCCTCCTCCTTCTCTTGGTCTTGGAACCTCTTTTACGTTCTTTTTTTTTTGGCCCTCCAACTCTTCCTGGTACTGGTAATCCTCCTCCACCAAACACTGGTCCTCCATCTCCGGGTAGCCCTGAACTTTGTCCTCGGCCGGATCCTGTCTCTCCTGGGACCTCCATCTGGTACTTGCCTTCCTCGTCCATCTAGGTCGCCTCCTGTTCCTCCTAGTCTTTGCCCCCCTCCTCCCTCGATCAAGGTCCTCTTCTTCTGCCTCATCCTGGCCTTCCTCCTCCTCCAGATCTTGGCCCTCCTCCTTCTGCTGCTCCGCTTCCTCTTCTTCAGCCTGGTCCTGGCCCACCCCCATCCGTCTGGTCCTGGGCCTCCTCCTCCACCTGCTCCTAGCTCTCCTCCCCCAAATGATATTTTTCCCTCCTCCACTGTCGGATCTTCACTCTCCCTGGGCCTGGCACACCTCCTCCGCATGTTTCTGACGCTCCTCACAGACCTGGTCTTGGCCATCCTCCACTGTCTTGTCCTGGCCTTCCTCCCCCATCTGGCTCCCCCACTACACCCAGGCCCTCATCATTTGCTTGGCCTTGGTTCTCGCCTTCAGCCTGGTCTTAACCCTCTTCCTCCTCATGATCCAGTTCTTTGCCTGGTCCTGCTCCTCCTCCTCTTCTAGATCCTGCACCTCCTCCTTCTCTTGGTCTTGGCCTCCTTCTCGTTGTTTACCAGGCCCTCCAACACTTCCTGCTACTGGTAACCCTCCTCCACCAAGCCCTGGCCCTCCAACTCCGGCTACTCCTGGCCTTAGTTCTCTCCCAGGTCCTGGCTCTCCTGGGACCCCCATCTGGTACTTGCCTTCTTCGTCCATCTAGGTCGCCTCCTCCTCCAGCTCGTCTTGGCCCTCCTCTTCCCTCGATCAAGGTCCTCTTCCTCTGCCTCACCCTGTCATTCCTTTACCTCCAGATCCTGGCCCTCTTTCTGATGATCCTCTTCTTCTTCTTCTGCCTGGTCCTGACCCATCGCCTTCCGTCTGGTCCTCGGACTCCTCCTCCACCTTCTCCTGGCTCTCCTCCTCCCAATGATCTTTTTCGCCCCTCCACTGTCTGCTCTTCACTCCCCTCCTCCGCCTGGGCCTGGCACTCCTCTTCCGCATCGTCCTGACCCTCCTCACCCACCAGGTCTTGGCCATCCTTTGTCTAGAAACACTCTGGGCATGTTACTCCCCTCCTCTAAAATCTCCAGTGGCTACCAATCAACCTACGCATCAGGCAGAAACTCCTCACCGTCGGCTTCAAGGCTCTCCATCACTTGGCCACCGCCTACCTCACCTCCCTTCTCTCCTTCCACAGCCCAGCCTGCACCGTCCACTCCTTTGCCGCTAATTCATTCGTTCATTCATTCATTCATTCATTCATTCATTCAATCGAAGTTATTGAGCACTCACTATGTGCGGAGCACTGTACTAAGCGCTTGGGAAGTACAATTTGGAAGCATATGCAGACGGTCCCTACCCAACAGTGGGCTCACAGTCTAGAAGGGGGAGACAGAGAACAAAGCAAAACATATTAACAAAATAAAATAAATAGAATAAATATGTACAAATAAAATGAATAGAGTAATGAATACATACAAACATATGCACATATATACAGGTGCTGTGGGGAGGAGAAGGAGGTAAGGCGGGGGGGATGGAGAGGGGGAGGAGGAGGAGAGGAAGGAGGGGGCTCAGTCTGGAAGGCCTCCTGGAGGAGGTGTGCTCTCAGTAGGGCCTAGATATAATGGAAGATATAATGGGAAGTAGCGTGGCTCAGTGGAAAGAGCCCGGGCTTGGGAGTCAGAGGTCATGGGTTCTAATCCCGGCTCCGCCGCTGGTCAGCTGTGTGACTTCGGGCAAGGCACTTTACTTCTCTGTGCCTCGGTTACCGCATCCAGAAGAAAGAATTTTAGAGAAAGAGTCAGTTCTGATGACCCGACCGTCGACGTCCATAGACAGAAACGTGGGTGCCCACGGTTTGCAGAACTGGCGAAAATAGTACGGGTCAGCTTCTATTCTCAGAAAATCATATTTTCCTGCCAGCTCATATATTTCCTTTTCCGTTTCACCGTTAACGAGGTTCAGGTAGTGTTGCCGCCATTTGGGACGGTGTAAAGAAATTTGGGTTTCTTGCTGTTGGATTTCCGTGCATCTTCTGGTCTCCACTTGGAAAGCGTCGCTCTAAGCGCATCTGGAATGATTCCATGGTGGTCACTGGGAACGTTGATGATGTTACAGCCCAACGGTCTCAGAGCTGCAAGAGTTCCAGGGTACGCAGGAGCATCTAGGAGGATGTTATGTCCGGGATTAACGAGTATCTCGAACACTTTGGAAAGTCCTTCCTGGCTGCCTGTGGTGACACGTATCTCCATTTGTCCTTGGTCTGGACCATACTGAGTGGTGGGTGGGTGATGAAGATTCGTCTGAAACTTCTGTAGCCAGGACAACAGTTCCGGAACCCCTGATGAGGCTGAGTACTGGAGGGCTCTCTTCAGCATGTCTTCCCCAAACTCAATGGCTGTTCCGTCTCCTCACCGTGCCTCGTTCTCGCCTGTCCCGCCTTCGACCCCCGGCCCACGTCATCCCCCAGGCCTGGAATGCCCTCCCTCCCCACATCCGCAAAGCCAGCTTTCTCTCTCCCTTCCTCGTCCATCTAGGTTGCCTCCTCCTCTTGGTAGTCTTGGCCCTCCTCTTCCCTCGATCCAGGTGCTCTACCTCTGCCTCAACCTGGCGTTCCTCCTCCTCCAGACCCTGGCCTTCCTCCTTCTGCTGATCCACTTCTTCTTCTTCTGCCTGGTCCCGCCCCGCCCCCTTCCGTATGGTCCTGGGCCTCCCCTCCGTCCCCTCCTGGCTCCCCAACACCTAATGATTTTTTCCCACCTCCTCTGTCTGATTTTCACTCCCCTCCTTCGCCTGGGCCTGGTAACCCTCCTCCACATGGTCTTGACCCTCCTCACCCACCTGGTCTTGGCCATTCTCCACTGCCTGGTCCTGGCCCTCCTACCCCATCTAGCTCCTCCACCTGACCCTGGCGCTCATCCTCTGCTTGGTCTTGGTTCTCGCCTTCAGCCCGGTCTGAACCCTCTTCCTCCTCATGATCCAGTTCCTCCTCTGCCTGGTCCTGGCCCTCCCCCTCTGCCAAATCCTTCGCGTCATCCTTCTCTTGGTCTTGGCCCTCCTTCGCGTTCTTTTCCTCGTCCTCCAACTCTTCCTGGTACTGGCAATCCTCTTCCACCAAAAACTGGCCCTCCTTCTCCGGCTAGTCCTGGCCTTTGCCCTCGGCCAGATCATGGCTCTTCTGGGACCTCCACCTCCTACTTGCCTTCCGCGCCCATCTAGGTCGCCTCCTCTTCCTCCGAGTCTTTGCCCTCCTCCTCCCTCGATCCAGGTCCTCTTCCTTTGCCTCATCCTGGCCTTCGTTCTCCTCCTGATCCTGGCCCTCCTCCTTCATCTGGTTCTTTTCTTCTTCTTCTGCCTGGTCCTGACCCTCTCCCATCTGTCTGGCCCCGGACCTCCTCGTCCACCTGCTCCTGGCTATCCTCCTCCCAGTGATCCTTTCCCCACCTCCTCTGTCTCACCTTTACTCTCTCCTTCTTCGCCTGGGCCTCACCCACCTCCACCACATGGAACCGACCCTCCTCACCCACCTGGTCCTGGCCAATCTCCACTACCTGGCACCGGCCCTCCTACCCCATCTGGGTCCTCCACCTGACCCTGGCCCTCATCCTCTACTTGGTCTTGGTTCCTGCCTTCAGTCTGTTCCTTACCCTCTTCCTCCTCATGATCCAGTTAATCGTCTGCCTAGTCCTGCCTTCCTCCTCTGCTAGATCCTGCGCCACTTCTTTCTCCTGGTCTTGGTCGTCCTGCTCTTTCATTTCCTTGCCCTCCAACTCTTCCTGGTACTGGTATTCCTCCTAAACCAAAAACTGGCCCTCCTTCTCTGGCTAGTCCTGGCCTTTGTCCTCGGCCAGATCCTGGCTCACATTTGACCTCCACCTGGCACTTGCATTCCTCGTCCATCTAGGCCGCCTCCTCTTCCTCTTAGTCGTTGCCGTCCTCCTCCCTCGATCCAGGTCCTCTTCCTCTGCCTCATCCTGTCCTTCTTCCTCCTCCAGATCCCGTCCCTCCTCCTTCTTCTAGTCCTCTTCTTTTTTCTTCACCCTTGTCCTGGCCCACCCCCAACTGTCTGATCCTGGGTCTCCTCCTACACCTGCTCCTGGCTTTCCTCCTCCCAGTGATCTTTTTCCCACTTCCTCTGTCCGATCTTCACCCCGTCCTTCGCCCTGGCCTGGCACTCCTCCTCCACATGATCCTGATCCTCCTCACTCACCTGGTCTTGGCCATCCTCCTCTGCCTGGTCCTGGCCCTCCTACCCCATCTGGCTCCTCCACCTGGCACTGGTGGTCTTGGCCTTTGTTTTCACCTTTAGCCTGGTTTTAACCCTCTTTCTCCTCATGATCCAGGTCCTTCTCTGCCTGGTCCTGGCCCTCCTCCTCAGCTAGATCCTGCGCATCATCCTTCTTCTGGTCTTGGCCTCGTTCTGGATCCTTTCCAGGCCCTCCAACTCTTCCTGGTACTGGTAATCCTTCTCTACCGAACACTGGCCCGCCTACCCCGGCTACTCCTGGCCTTCGTCCTCGGCCAGATCCTGGCTCTCCTGGGACCTCCAACTGGTATTTGCCTTCCTCGTCCATCTAGCTCGCCTCCTCTTCTTCCTCGATTTGGCCCCCCCTCCTCCCTCGATCCAGGTCCTTTTCGTCTGCTCCATCCTGGCCTTCATTCTCTCCAGGTCGTGGACCTCCTACTTCTGCTGATCCTCTTCTTCTTCTTCGGCTTGGTCCTGGCCCACCCCCTTCCGTCTGGTCCTGGGCCTCCTCCTCAACCTGATCCTAGCTCTCCTCCTCCAAATGATATTTTTGCCTCCACCTCTATCTGAGATTCACTCCCCTCCTTCGCCTGGGCCTGGCACTCCTCCTCCACATCGATCTGACCGTCCTCACCTACCAGGCCTTGGCCATTCCCCACTGCCTTTTACTTGCCCTCCTACCCCATCTGGCTCTTCCACCTGGCACTGGCCCTCAGCCTCTGCTTGGTCTTGGTTCTCGCCTTCAGCCTGGTTTTAACCCTCTTCCTCCTCATGATCCAGTTCCTCCTCTGCCTGGTCCTGGCCCTCCTCCTCAGCTAGATCCTGCGCCTCCTCCTTCTCTTGGTCTTGGCCTTCTTCTTGTTCTTTTCCTGGCCCTCCAACTCTTCCTGGTACTAGTAATCGTCCTGAACCAAATACAGGCCCTTCAGCACCGCTTTGACCTGGCCTTCGTCCTCGGCCAGATCCTGGCTCTCCTAGGACCTCCACCTAGTATTTCCCTTTCTCCTCCATCTAGGCCGCCTCCTTCTCCTAGTTTTGGCCCTCTATGTCCAGCGTTCCAGGTCATCTTACTCGGCCTCATCCTGGCCTTCCTTCTCCCCCATATCCTATCGCTCTTCCTTCTACTGATCCTCTTCTTCTTCTGCCTGGTCCTGGCCCACCCTCATCTGTCT